>NC_142954.1:6038256-6125756 GCF_046866305.1 Octopus bimaculoides
TGACAATTAAACCATCTGCTTGTATTCAATTGACTGGTAAGTCCTTACTTGATTGAGAAAGAAGACATTTGTGAGTGACAAATTCCCTTCAGAATCATATGAGAGTGGATGCGAGTGATTGTGGTAAAAGTAAATGGAAATAGAAATTTACAGAGGAACATATAATTGTTTTATTCTTTTACTCGTTTCAGTCATTAAACTGTGGCCATGCTGGGGCACCACCTTAAAGAATCTTAGTCAAATGAATCAACTCCAGTAGTTATTGCTTTTTAAAGCCTAGTCCTTATTCTACTAAGGTCTTTTTACCAAACTGCTAAGTTATGGGAACATAAACATACTAACACTGGTTGCCAAGCAGTGATGGGGAATAGACACAAACAAAAAATGCATGTACACGTCTCCTTCATTGGACACGAAACTCAGCTTGCGAAGACCTATTGGGGCAAGCGAAAGCGAAATCGTGATGGCACCTGTGCCCAGCGTCGCCTTTCTGGCACTTGTGCCTGTGGCATGTGTAAGGACTTTCGAGCGAGATCATTGCCAGTGCCCCTGGACTGGCTCTTGTGAGGGTGGCACATGAAATACACCATTTTGAGAGTGGCCATTGCCAGTACCGCCTGACTGGCCTTCATGCCGGTGGCACGTAAAAGCACTCACTACACTCTCGGTGTAGTTGGCATTAGGAAAGGCATCCAGCTGTAGAAACTCTGCCAAATCAGATTGGAGCCTGGTGTAGCCATCTGGTTTCATCAGTCCTCAGTCAAATTGTCCAACTCTGTTCTTTGAGCCACTTCTTCACTACCTCCACACTCACCAGATTTAGCGCCTTCAGACTATCATCTATTCGGTGCCACGAAAGAGGATTTGAGAAGCAAACATTATTCCAGTGACGAAGGAGTGAAAACTAGTGAAGAAGTGGCTCAAAGAACAGTCAATAGAATTTTACGGGGCAGGGATACATGCTCTCATTCGAAGGTGGAACATTGCTATTGAGAGAAACGGTGACTATGTTGAGAAGTAGGGATGTGATCCACAGAGGACCAGCTTCATTTTGATGTAAGATACATGTTCCTGCGTTGGTAATTATACCTGTCCTAAACAAGATGGCATTATTTTTTTGACTCACCCTCATAATTCTAAATAATTTATTAAAAAAAAAAATGTTTAGGTGATTGTTTGCTCTCTGTTATTTAAAAAAAAAAATCTTTTTTGAAAGATGTTTAACTAAATATGATATATTCCTTAATTTAGAATTAACTCTTTTTTAATACAAAAACTATCTGTTTTAAAATATTTGAATTTTAAATTATAAGTTGCCATCATAATTTTATGAAAGAACATTTTGTTATTTTCCAAGCTTTAGATGAACATGAAAAAAGTTAGTTACTTTATTGAATCCATCTAGATATCTTTTGAAAGTAATTAAAACATAAGAAGAGTATTTTGTTAGAAATATAGTCATAAAAATGTTGAAATACTTTTAAATTGTTGGTTCACTTAATTAACTTTTTCCATTCTCTATTTTTCTACCCCCTCTTCTATTCAGGGACAGCTATATATGATCTCATTCCTCTAAATTCTCAAACACACTTTAAAATAGTTAATATTTGCAAAAACACCAGTACTAATAACAGCAACAATGTTGATAGCAATACTGGTGTTAGTAAAGTGGGCACTGGCTCCAACAATGACAAAATTAGCAACAGCTGTGCCAGAAACATTAGCAACAATGATGGTAATGGTAAGAAAACTAATGACAACGTTACTCCTATCAGTAACCCTAGTGTCAACAGCAGGAGTGATATCTTGAGCAACAATTTTAATGTTGAGAACAATTGCAACTTCAGCTTCACCAGTGATACTGATATCATTTGCAACAATGTCTCTGATAGCACTGTTTGCAACAACAATGTTGGTACAAAAACTAATGTTACTTCTACCAACTATAGCAGCACCAATGCCACTAGCCTTATTAATACAGTTAGCAGCTGTGTCGCTGGCATTAGCAACAGCAATACCACTGACAACACTGGTGTTATTAGTAGTTGCATCACTTCTAACAGAAATAGCAACAGCAACACAGGCAGCAATGATATCAGTAGTGATTGCAGTAAGAGCATAGCCAAAGGTAATGATAGCAACAATAGCAACATTAGTAAGAATGGCAGCTGTAATAAGAGTGATGCGAACAATATGAATAGCAACGGAAACCCATTGGATCAGCCAAGTAGTACAGTTGATGGTTGGAGGTTGTTGGGTGTGATTGCTGATAATCATGATGGTGAAGTGTCAAAGACCACCAAGAAAACCAGGAGGGGCAAAAGGAACCGTTCAAGCACTATTTCCCACTGTCCGCTGTTGAATCTCAAGTTCAATCCTTACTGGTAACACACAAGAATTTTTTTGTTTGTTTTTTTATGTTGAATTTAGTGGAGCATGGAAACATTAAGTTTTACAGAGAAGGTAAACATTGCAAGCCAGCTTACTGTAAGGAAGAGAAATTTATCCAAAAGAGGTCGGGACTTGGGAGGTCTCTGAGGACCTTGAGGGTAAATATCACTTCCCACTTTTTGCCATCAACACACCTGATCTTGTCATGTGGTGCAAGGAAAGGAAGATGGTAAAAATGGTAGGGCTAAGTAGTTCCCTGGGAAGTGAACATTAAAAGTAGTAGTACTCAGCCACTTACATACTAATTCAATGAACAGTTTTATAAGTGCATGTGATACTAAGTTGGAAATGTACAGTAAAAGACTTTACTGTATAATATATACACAATAATAAAATTAACAAAGTGGAAGTGAATATATATATATAACAATGCATAAGTAGTTTTATAACTGTCATGACTCTACCATTATGTAATTTAATCTTAAATCCTTCCTCGGTATAACATTTTAATTTCTCTTTTTCACCTTGTACAGTTACGGCGAAACTATTTCACATTTCTCAGTCATATACTGCAGAAATTTGTCTCAGAAGCCATTCAAAAAAGGTGAGTCCCATAATTTTCTATACAAGCTGTTATTGTTTTATCTGTTTGGCCTTCTGCATTGACAGAACCTCTTTGTTGTTGCATGACCTGCTTGAAATAGTTGTCAAATCTCCATCAAATGTTGTCTTAAGGAAGGCCACATTGGATAAGTGGTTGGCGTTAGGAAGGGCATCCAGCTGTAGAAACTCTGCCAAATCAGATTGGAGCCTGGTGTAGCCATCTGGTTTCACCAGTCCTCAGTCAAATCGTCCAACCCATGCCAGCATGGAAAGCGGACGTTAAACGATGATGATGATGTCTGAAAAAAAGATGAGATGATTACATTTGAAATGTTAATGAACTTTAATTCTCTATATTTGAAAATTCTATTTCCTTTATTTCACACTTTTGTTGCCCTATTTCTGATGAAATACACAACACTGCCTTTGTTTCAATTAAGATTGAAAAAAATGAAGAATTTAGTTGTAAAATAACTGAAAGTGTTAAGCTGGTGTTTGGAACATAAATGAACATGAAATCTTGATGGAATCTTTAGATTTCGATCTCGTTAAAAGTAGAAGTTTGTATCAAGAACTAGGTGTGGTTTCAGGCAGGTTGGTATCAAGTGGTTTAATCACATGTGACAACACATTTTCTTCCTATTTCATCACATGCCATAATAAAATAAGTTTGCCACATTCATAACATTCAGTACATTTTCTAGTATAAAACATGCCTGGAAACTAATTGAAAGGACCAATTCCATAGGAACACTACACAGACAATAATGCACTTTGGTAGTCTGCTCTACTTCCATTTGGAGCAGTAAAAATGTATGGTAATAATATTTTACTGATTTTCTATCAATAAAGGATTCAGATTTTGCTTACCTGCAGTAAATTATGGGATTCAGAAATTATCATCATCGTTTAACGCCCGTTTTCCATGCTGGCATGGGTTGGATGATTTGACTGAGGACCGGCAAGCCAGTAGGCTACCTCAGGCTCCAATCTGATCTGGCAAGGTTTCTACAGCTGGATGCCCTTCCTAACGCAAACCACTCCTAGAGTGTAGTAGGTGCTTTTAATGTGCCACCAGTATGGGAGCCAGTCAGGCAGCACGCATTGACCCACGTTTGAATGATGCTTATTACGTGCCACTAGCATGGGTGCCAGTCAGACGGCACTGGCATTGGCCACAACTATGATTTCACTTAGCTCAACAGGTCTTCTCAAGCACAGCATATCACCCAACGATTCAAGCTTACTTTTAAATGGGCTGGTTATGCAACACTGGTATCGACCACAGCTGCAATCTCACTTATATTATTTTAATTAATCGCTAGCAAAGAATTATTAAAGTTTATTATTACAGTGTGAACTTAGCAAAAACAAAATTTTATGGATTGTTATTTATAATGTGACATATTTTGTGAGGTTTCTTTTATGTTCATTCGATCGGTTGTGTGCTGGTTTTTATGTGTTTTCATGGAAAAAGGTGTGACTTTTACTCAAATATTATGGTAAGATATTGCTCAGCTTAACATTCTTACGCTGTCTTTCGGTGCTTTTAGCTGTGTAAATACTATTGCAAGTATTTGGGCTCGGCCTTTGGTGTGAGGATAACTTCCTTCCTTACACATCTTGAAAAGGGATCATAATTACTGTTTTCTCCTTTATAAAAATATGTTTTTAAAGGTTTAAAATATTTCTTTACTTTTTTTTTTGTTTTTGTCTTCTTCAGATAGACCTTTTGGTCGCCAAAGTGATGGTCTGTCTGGTATTACAGCCCATATATTCAGCGATATCTTTGAAAAAACATTTGTAGGTTCAAGCAAAATCAGGGAAGTGTCATTATGCTGCAACAGGAACCATTCAGTGGCTTCCAGGAGTTTTTGCGCAATGCCAGGCAGACAGTTTGCGGCCTGCCGTTCTCGGTACAATGAAAACAAAGTACCAGCAGCAGTAGAAAAAATGACCAGTACAGTGTCAGATCCTGAATGCCCCAAGTGTCAATTGAAGGAATTTCTAATGGCCGAAGTAAAGCCATTATTAGAGAAAATGGTCAACAACCATCGATCACTGAAAGTACCACCAGACTTTGTTTTTTATTTATATTTTATTTATATTTTGGATTTGTCTATGTTTTACTCTTTTACTTGTTTCAGTCATTTAACTGCGGCCATGCTGGAGCACCACCTTTAGTCGAGCAAATCGACCCCGGGACTTATTCTTTGTAAGCCTAGTACTTATTCTATCGGTCTCTTTTGCCGAACCACTAAGTGACGGGGACATAAACACACCAGCATCAGTTGTCAAGCAATGCTAGGGGGACAAACACAGACACACAAACACACACACACACACATCATCATCATCATCGTTTAACGTCCGCTTTCCATGCTAGCATGGGTTGGACGATTTGACTATATATATATATATATATATATATATAATATATATATATATATACATATATACGACGGTCTTCTTTCAGTTTCCGTCTACCAAATCCACTCACAAGGCTTTGGTCAGCCCGAGGCTATAGTAGAAGACACTTGCCCAAGGTGCCACACAGTGGGACTGAACCCGGAACCATGTGGTTGGGAAGCAAGCTACTTACAACACAGCCACTCCTACACCTATTTTTGTTCATTTGTCTATGATTTGTTAGAGTAAGGAATGAGAGCGACCGAAATGTGGAGCGCTGGACTAAGTATATTGTCATAACAAGTTTCTTCTTCAAATTTTAATAATCTGCAATCTAAGGCATTACAATGTCTGATGTTACTTTAGAAAATTCCTTTCCAAATTGTCAGTTTGTTTCATAAGGAAGACTAGCAGACTCCACTCTTCACATCACTTATGTTCTCCAAGGGAGATGCAAGTGCTATACATCTGGCTACAGCATTGCCACGAGTGCTGTCACTAAAATGCAGAACCACAAATGATAGTGCAAAGTACCTTGCCCAATGTTCTAACAATTTAGCCAAGCTTCTTCTCAGGATTGGTACTCTATCAACCCCAGGAAGATGAAAAGTAAAATTGTCGTTGTTGTTATTTATTATTATTATTATTATTCAGTAGTTTTATTTTTATAATGTGCTTTCACTTCACTACCAAGCGCAGCTCTGTGCGCCTTGGGTATGTGCTGTGGTTTGCTGTGGTGCTCTTATGGTTACTGTATTGAAAGTGTTTTGCATAGGATGTGTGCAGTACCCAGTAGTGCAATTTTCTGTATGTTATATATATTTGTAAGTCCTGGTGTTTTTGCTATGTATTTGTCTGAATATTATTATTATTATTATTATTATTATTATTATTATTATTATTATTATTATTAGTATTATTATTTCAGAAAATGTTATTACTTGAAGATTTTGGACCGTTATTGTGCCATAAGCACAGAAAATGCTAAATCGCTCAACCTTTATACACATCTAAATAAGAAAACAAGTCATTCAAGTGGTAAGCACAGCAATCTAGTCACAAAGTTTATTTAAAACCTAGTGGGTAGCCTTGGAAATTGTTCAGTTTTATAGTTAACAACAACTATTCTCATCACATCACTATCACCACTCTGCTATTATCATCATAGCTATGATTAGCACCACCACCACCACCACCATTATCAACCTTCTGTATGATATATTTCTGTTGTAGCACCGCATCGAAAGGTGGGAAGTATTGACACAAATCGCGTGGTTTCTAACAAAAAATCATGCCATCTGCGCAAGGCTCCAACCATCAGAAGATTAGTTTGTGATGTTGTGTCCCATCAACAGGTGAGTGTTTTATATTCTTTCTTCTGATTATTGCCGTTTATCTCCATCTCAGTACAGTGTTAATTAATTAATCAGGCAGTGATGTTACAATTGAGGTGGACATCTTGTCTTTCTTTTCAGACAGTGTGTGTGTGTGTTTAGTGGGTCGATCCACTGCTCAGGAAGAGACTATTCTAGAGTACGTTCTGCCTTATCTTCGAAATGTCTAGTTAGAATAGAGGCAGCTGACGAAGGATTAATTCCAAGAGGCTATCTGTTTTCCTATGTGTTCGTTCCATTGTCTGTAGTTCATTTTTCTAATGTCCTGTACCCTGATATGCATCTATATACACATGTAGATGTAAGTATGTACATATATGTGGGTATACATGCATACATATTCTTTGTATTATATATATATATTAGGGATAAAAATCCAAAATTACAGGTAAAAACTCAATTAAAATTTATTAAAAATTAAAATTAAATGCTTAACGGTATTTCGTCTGCCGTTACATTCTGAGTTCAAATTCCGCTGAGGTCGACTTTGCCTTTCATCCTTTCGGGGGTCGATAAATAAAGTACCAGTTACGCACTGGGGTCAATGTAATCGACTTAATCCATTTGTCTGTCCTTGTTTGTCCCCTCTATGTTTAGCCCCTTGTGGGCAATAAAGAAATAAGAAATTTGTAACAAGCCACTGAAAGCAACAACAGTAATATCATCATCATCAACTTGGTCTTGTTCTTCTTTTACTTTTAGGTATATGTTTTCCTCAAAGTGTGTGTCAAACGTTTGGTCCCTGTAGAATTGTTTGGATCGAATCACAACCGAAACCTTTTCCTCAAACGTATCCTTTATCTCATATTTATAACTATGAATTTCATATCTCAAGGATCATGTCAGTAATAATCACACACACAGTCGTCATCGTCGTCATCGTCATCGTCATTGTTTAACATCTGCTTTCCATGCTGTTGTCATTATTGTTTCCTTAAAATGAAAATTAAAGATGTTAAACGGTTTGTGTTCATGGGAAAATATGAAAAACTCAGTCTTGGAGAACTTATGCATGGAATGAAGGTAAAATTATATTTACAATTTATCTAATTAAATTATATTTATCAATGATCTTATTAAATTTTATTTATAACTCACCTAATTAAATTATATTCCATGCTGACCTAACTTATATGTATCTCGGATCTGATTAAATTATATTTATCATCAATCCTCATCACGTACAATGCATATTATGTAATGTAAGTGTGTGTGTGTGTGTTAGTGTCCCTTACCTTGGCGTTGCATGAAAGTCATAGGCAAGTGTCAATGTCATACAAGCAGTGTTGCTCATTTCCCCTCTCCTATCAAAACATGAGATATTACCTTGCTTGCGGAATATATGAAGGTTAATGACAGGAAGGGCATCCAGCTGTAGAAAATCTGTGACCCATGGAAAAGTGGATGATGATATATGTCTGTATATGTGATGGTGATGTATGAGTACATTTCAGAATGACTGAAACAAGTAAAAGAAAGAAAGAAAGATAGATAGTAGGAGTGGGTGTGTGGTAAGTAGCTTGCTTACCAACCACATGGTTCTGGGTTCAGTCCCACTGCATGGCACCTTGGGCAAGTGTCTTCTACTATAGCCTCGGGCCGACCAAAGCCTTGTGAGTGGATTCGATAGACGGAAACTGAAAGAAGCCCGTCGTATATATGTATATATATATATATATATATATATATATATATATATATATATATATATATATATATATATATATATATATGTATGTATGTATGTGTGTGTATATATTTGTGTGTCTGTGTCTGTCCCCCCAACATCGCTTGACAGTTCGGCAAAAAGAGACCGATAGAATAAGTACTAGGCTTCCAAAGAATAAGTCCTGGGATTGATTTACTCGACTAAAGGCGGTGCTCCAGCATGGCCACAGTCAAATGACTGAAACAAGTAAAAGAGTAAAGAGTAGATAGATAGATAGATAGATATAATTCTCTTACAGTTATTCTTCTCATTATTATCATTTGACACCTAGTTCCCATGGTGGCATGGAGTGGAAGTAATTTCTTCTTGGGAGCCACTGCTTCTATACACTGGTGCTCATACATGTCATTTAAGTTATTTCTACAGAGGCACTTGAGATTCTAAGATGCTAATTAGGTTTCATTAATAAAAGTAATGAGTTAATAATCAGATGCAGACATTGGATTAATAAAACCTCCTTAAAATTCTGTTTATCCAACTTATAAACAATATAAGAATATATAAGTTGTTGTTGGCACTCCATCGCTTACGACGTCGAGGGTTCCAGTTGATCCGATCATTTAAAACTGGCACTGGCAACGATCTCGCTCGAATGTCTTTACATATCCCGTCCGGCACAAGTTCCAGAAAGGCGATGCTGGGCACAGGTGCCATGACGATTTCGCTTTCGCTTGCCCCAACATGTCTTCGCAAGCCGAGTTTATTCTGAGTTTATTTATTTAGCTGCACAGAGAAAAGGACAGAAGGGGAAGGAACATATTCAAACTGCTGAGACTAGTGAGGCATAGTTGCTGTGAAATAATTGTACATGTTGTGAAGCAATAATGTTGTATATTTTCAGACTTCATGTTGTGCCTGGTTGAAGAAAATACCATCCCAGTCTTGGAGAAGTAGGTTTCTCGCCCAACTTATCATGTGGCTCTTCAACGAGGTTATACTTCCATTAATAAAGGTACAGTACTCTTCTTCAATGGAATTTCACCTTGCTTCTTCAAGGTAAACTGAACTTAGCATTGCTTCAGGATGTCTGCTTCTGGATGAGAATATGATCCTTATGTGATTTCCTCACTGTGGAGGCGCAATGGTCCAGTGGTTAGGGCAGCGGACTCGCGGTCATAGGATCACGGTTTCGATTCCCAGACCGGGCGTTGTGAGTGTTTATTGAGCGAAAACACCTAAAGCTCCACGAGGCTCCGGCAGGGGATGGTGGCGAACCCTGTGGTACTCTTTCACCACAACTTTCTCTCGCTCTTTCTTCCTGTTTCTGTAATTCAAAGGGTCAGCCTTGTCACACTCTGTGTCACGCTGAATCTCCCCCGAGAACTACGTGAAGGGGTACACGTGTCTGTGGAGTGCTCAGCCACTTGCACGTTAATTTCACGAGCAGGCTGTTCCGTTGATCGGATCAACTGGAACCCTCGACGCCGTAAGCGATGGAGTGCCAACAAGATTTCCTCACTGGTGATCTTTTTCAATAAACATGTATTTGCTGTGATGAAAAATAAAAATAAATTCTCAATATTTCAGACATAGGTCTTACTTATTTCAAAGTAGGATGTATGTCTAGGAGTATTTTATCTAATTATTCTTATTATTGAAAATATAATCTCTCTCTCTCTCTTTCTCTCTCCACTAATTTTGGGTTTGTTTTGGCATATCGTCAGGACAGTTTCTACGTCACAGACAGCTGTCATTTCCGCAATCGGTTATTTTACTACAGGAAACCTATCTGGTCATGTGTCAGGATGCAAGCCGTCAAGGGTAAGCTTTTTTTCTTTTTTTTTTCTTTTGGTAGTGGTGACTGTTGAAACTTCTCACTCTCAATATCTGCTTTGGTAAGAGCAGTGAATTATCAGAATCGTTAATGTTAACGAAATATCTTGCAGTATTTAGTTATGACACTTTATATTCTGGGTTCAAATCCCTTCAACATTAACTCTGCTTCTTACCCTTCTGGAGTCAAAATAAAGGAGTCAAATATTGTGGCTGTGTTAGGGAAGTGGACAAAATACGTTGTTATATTTGTTCTGGTTCTTTAAATTTGGAGTTCAAATTTCACCAAGGTTGACTTTGTCTTTTCGTCTTCTAGGGTTGATAAAATAAAATAGCAGTCACGTGCTGGGTTGATATAATTGATTGTTCCTTTTTCCATCAGTTTGTGTGGCCTGTGTTAAAATCAATTTATGAGAGGATAAAGCAACATGCTTAACCTTTTCTGCAGAATTGCTGAGAGTGGCAGATCAGGGCTATAAGAAGAAAATCGCATGCTGAAAATCGGCCAATTTTCCAAACCAACGCCAGCAAAAACATAATCTTGGCCATGTGATTTAACTCACCCCTCCTTTAAAAACAGGAATCATCTGAAGCAGTTATATTACATCAATGACAACAGCAAGCTAGTTTCACCATACAACTAAAAAGAAACAACAATTACCTAAAACTTGAATGATACACACACAACGTGAGTAAAATTACTAATAGAGAAATGAAAATAAACTTTGGAAACAGCAACGCCACCTTAGGTTATGTTGAAACGATGAACGTGTTTTCAAGGGAGATAACCAAAAAACATAACATTGTAATACTTCATGTAATGTAAATACAACAAATGAAAAATCGTTCAAGAATCCATAAAAATTCCTGGATCACTACCAAAATTTCATCATCTGTTCTTTGTGTCATTATCAACTTTTCTTGCAAGTTGCATCAAATACTGTTCCCAACTTCTTGAGTTATTTTGCACACAGACGGACAAACCAACGCCGATGAAAACATAACCTCCTTCCTTGGCAGGGGTTATAAAAACATAGAAATCGTACTATTCTAAGCTACATATTATCATATAAACCATAAAAAAAAAAACATCAGGTGGAGTGGAGATGCTGAATGAGACAGACATTAAAACAGGTTACATTAGAATAAAATACAACAAAGATTAAAAAAAAAACTTAGCCTTTGTTTTCACTTTCAAGTAAATAATATATATATATATATTATATACCTCGTTCAGAGATTTAACATTGCTTGTTTTCACTTTTTCAAGATCGGTGAATAATTTCACTCGAAAAAGTTATATATATTTGCAAAGAAATATCTTTTGCATCGAAAGTCGGCGATTGTCGTGCGCTGAGGACGGGAAAATACCCAGAAACTCGAGTCCGTACGTATCGCAGATCAAGATGGGAAGGATAACTCCCCTTTGCAAATACAGACAGGACACATATGTGTGTCGATAGCCAGCTGGAGGAGATGTTCTCCTGGGGCTAAAAGCAACAGTAACATCCACCCTTAGGGGTCAGCCACATTTAAGTGGCAAATATACTACACCTTGTCGTGCAGTTATTGTTAATACTTCGTTCAGAGATTTAACATATATATATATTGTTTTTCAAAATTTCAGATTTGATTTCTTCAGAAATGATGACACCTATAAAACAGGTAAGATAAACAAAAACATCCTTGTGTGTACATATGAATGTATATGTATATATATAATAGGCATAGGAGTGGCTGTGTGGTAAGTAGCTTGCTTACGAACCACATAGTTCCGGGTTCAGTCCTATTTCGTGGCACCTTGGGCAAGTGTCTTCTACTATAGCCTCGGTCGGCCCGAGGCTTGCTCAAGGTGCCATGCAGTGGAACTGAACCCGGAACCATGTGGTTGGGTGGTTGGTAAGCAAGCTACTTACCACACAGACTTCAACTTTTTCACTAATTTTCACATTTTGTATTGGTTATTTAATTCTGAACTTGTATTTAATTGTTTGCACGATTTTTAATTGTAGTTTGGGTTTGAATTCCTGATATGTTAGGGCTGTATTAACGATATCTTATATTTCAATTAACTTTTGCTGATAAGCATACAAGTGAAGGATTCGAAAAATCAATAATTTAGTTTCTATCATTCTTTCAATTTTGTGTGTGTGTGTGTGAACCCTGTTTATTTTGTATTTTCTCTTTATAGGCATATGCCGATGAAGCGATTAAAGAGGGTAGCAGTCTGGGTATATCTACCGTAAGATTCCTACCCAAAGGTCAGTCGATACGAGCAGTCACAAATATGAATTGGAAAATGACACCAAAGAGAGTAGGTTTCCTTTTAACTTCTTACTATGAAATGTTTTTATTGATTAATTTTTTATGTGAATTGTAGTCAAAATATTTTATTATTACTTGCTGGTGCACCAGCATGACCGCAGCCACTTGGCTGAAACACATAAATAAATAAATACATGTTTCTTTGTTATATATATATGTATGCCGGGCAAAATGCTTAGCGGTATTTCGTCTGCCGCTACGTTCTGAGTTCAAATTCCGCCGAGGTCGACTTTGCCTTTCATCCTTTCGGTGTCGATATAAATTAAGTACCAGTTACACACTTGGGGCAATGTAATCGACTTAATCCCTTTGTCTGTCTTTGTTTGTCCCCTCTATGTTTAGCCCCTTGTGGGCAATAAAGAAATAAGAAACATTAGCACGCCGGGCAAAATGCTTAGCAGTATTTTGTCTGTTTTTACGTTCTTGAGTTCAAATTCCACTGAGGTTGACTTTGCCTTTCATCTTTTCGGGATCGATAAATTAAGTACCAGTTCTGTACTGGGGTTGATCTAATTGACTGCCCCCCCCCCCCCCCCCCCCAAAAAAAAAATTTTAAGGCCTTGTGCCTAGAGTAGAAAATATCAGATAACCCATTCATCTGTTTTTATTACGTCATGCTTAAATTTTCATTCAACTATGGATAATTTTGGTTACTTTTGGATACTAATGGAATTGTGGATTACCTAACAGCAGTGGACTTTTCATTGATGTCCCCTTGCTTAGAGAATGGATTATTTAACTGTCTGTTTTGCATCATTCTGTCTAACCAGTTTGTTGCATGCTTCACTTTGATATGCTTTGATCCGTTATGAATCTCCTGGGATTTAAACTTCATATATATGCATTTTGGCACCACCGTTCGAGCCTGATCGTTACCAGCGTCGCCTTCCTGGTACTTGTGCCACAGCTTCGCGTTCCTGGCACGTGAAAAGACATTCGAGCGAGATCGTTGCTAGTGCCGCTGGACTGGCTCCTGTGCAGGTGGCATGTGAAATACACCATTTTGAGCATGGCCGTTGCCAGTACCTCCTGACTGGCCTTCGTGCAGGTGGCACGTAAAAGCACCCACTACACTCTTGGAGTGGTTGGCGTTAGGAAGGGCATCCAGCTGTAGAAACTCTGCCAAATCAGATTGGGGCCTGGTGTAGCCATCTGGTTCACCAGTCCTCAATCAAATCGTCCAACCCATGCTAGCATGGAAAGTGGACGTTAAACGATGGTGATGACTATGATCTGCATATACCTACAGCTCTTCCTTCTCAAGACACTGCACTACAGAGAATTTTATCTCCTTTCAGAATCAGCCCACCATCAAAAAACAACTCACTGCTTTGTTTCATGCCCTGAACTCTGTCAAGGTAAGTTATTGTACTTAACCCTCCTCCTCCTCCTCCTCCTCCTCCTCCTCCTCCTCCTCCTCATCATCATCATCATCATCACCATCATCATCACCATCATCATCACCATCACCACCACCATCATCATCACCATCATCATCATCACCACCATCATCACCACCATCACCATCATCATCATCATCATCATCATCACCATCACCGTCATGATCACCATCGTCATCATCATCATCGTCATAATCATCACCATCATCATCATCATCATCATCATAATCATCATCAGAACTAGAGGAGAAGTTTCAGGTGTGGAAGCAAGGTCTAGAATTGAAGGGCCTTAGAGTCAACCTAGCTAAAACCAAAATCCTAATAAGTAGGAAGGTAGATAAAACACAAACCCCTTCAGGTAGATGGCCCTGCTCAGTATGTAGAAAAGGAGTAGGTAGTAACTCTATAAGATGTACCCGGTGCAAGCTATGGACACATAAGAGGTGCAGCAACATCAAAGGCAGGTTAACTAGCAAGTTAGTTTTTGTTTGTGGCAGATGTTCAGGTGCAATAAAGACTGCAAACAAACAGGAAACAACTTCTATCTCATTCCAGGGTGAAAAACTAGAGGTAGTCGATAGCTTCCGCTATCTGGGCGACCAAGTTAGTAGTGGGGGTGGGTGCGCTGAAAGTGTAGCTGCTAGAATAAGAATAGCCTGGGCAAAGTTTAGAGAGCTCTTACCCCTGCTGGCGACAAAGGGACTCTCACTCAGAGTAAAAGGCAGACTGTATGACGCATGCGTACGAACAACCATGCTACATGGCAGTGAAACATGGGCTGTAACTGCTGAGGACATACGTAAGCTCGCAAGGAATGAAGCCAGTATGCTCCGTTGGATGTGTAATGTCAATGTGAATACCCGTCAGAGTGTAAGTATCTTGAGAGAAAAGCTGAACATTAGAAGCATCAGTTGTGGCGTGCAAGAGAGACGATTGCGCTGGTATGGACATGTGGTGAGAATGGAGGAGGATAGCTGCGTGAAAAAGTGCCACACCCTAACAGTTGAGGGAACCCGTGGAAGAGGTAGGCCCAGGAAGACCTGGGCTGAGGTGGTGAGGCAAGACCTTCGTACATTGGGCCTCACCGAGGCGATGACTACGGACCGAGACCTTTGGAAATGGGCTGTGCGTGAGAAGACCCGGCAAGCCAAGTAAGATCGTTGCCAGTGCCCCTGGACTGGTTCTTGTGCGGGTGGCACATGAGATGCACCATTTTGAGCGTGGCCGTTGCCAGTACCGCCTGACTGGCTCCTGTAGGATTTTCGAGCGAGATCGTTGCCAGTGCCCCTGGACTGGCTTGTGCGGGTGGCACATAAAAGACACCATTTCGAGCGTGGCCGTTTTCGTGCGGGTGACACGTAAAAGCACCCACTACACTCTCTGAGTGGTTGGCGTTAGGAAGGGCATCCAGCTGTAGAAACTCTGCCAAATCAGACTGGAGCCTGGTGTTGCCATCCGGTTTCACCAGTCCTCAGTCAAATCGTCCAACCCATGCTAGCATGGAAAGCGGACGTTAAACGATGATGATGATGATGATGATGATCACCATCATCATCACCATCACCACCACCATCATCATCACCATCACCATCATCATCATCACCATCATCATCATCACCATCATCATCATCATAATCATCATCATCACCATCATCATCATCATCACCATCACCATCATCATCATCACCATCATCATCATCACCATCATCATCACCACCACCACCATCATCATCATCATCACCATCACCGTCATGATCACCATTGTCATCATCATCATCATCATCATAATTATCGTTATAATCATCATCACCATCATCATCACCATCACCATCATCACCATCACCACCATCATCATCATCCATATCATGACTGATCTATCTGTCATCGACAATAAAGAAGTAAACACCACAAGATATTTAGTCTGACATCCCCTTCTCCTCACGTTTTCTACCATTTTCTCACCTGCTTTTCTCCTATTTCCATTGTCTTCTTCATACCAACAGGATTTATATCCTTCTTCCATTGGCTGTTCAGTGTTTGGTGTTGATGATATTTACCAGAAATGGCGCCAGTTCTTGAAAACCAGGACTGACAACAAAGACGAAAGGCAAGAAAGTTCAAGTTATACTTTTTACTCTTTTAATTGTTTCTGTCGTTTGACTGCGGCCATGCTGGAGCACCGCCTTTTTAGTCGAATAAATCGACCCCAGGACTTGTTCTTTGTATGCCTAGTACTTATTCTATCGGTCTCTTTTTGCCGAACTGCTAAGTTACAGGGATGTAAACACACCAGCATCGGTTGTTGACTGGCTCTTGTGCGGGTGGCACATAAGATGCACCATTTTGCGCGTGACCGTTGCCAGTGCCGCCTGACTGGCCTTCGTAGGGTTTTCGAGCGAGATCGTTGCCAGTGCCCCTGGACTGGCTTTTGTGCGGGTGGCACATAAAAGACACCATTTCAAGCGTGGCCATTGCCAGTACCGCCTGACTGGCTTTCGTACGGGTGACACGTAAAAGCACCCACTACACTCTCTGAGTGGTTGACGTTAGGAAGGGCATCCAGCTGTAGAAACTCTGCCAAATTAGATTGGAGGCTGGTGTTGCCATCCGGTTTCACCAGTCCTCAGTCAAATCGTCCAACCCATGCTAGCATGGAAAGCGGACGTTAAACGATGATGATATATACGACGGGCTTCTTTCAGTTTCCGTCTGCCAAATCCACTCACAAGGCTTTGGTCGGCCCGAGGCTATAGTAGAAGACACTTGCCCAAGATGCCACGCAGTGGGACTGAACCCGCGACCATGTGGTTGGTAAGCAAGCTACTTACCACACAGCCACTCCTGCGCCTATAATAATAATGATAATAATTTTTGACCAGATCCTCAGGAAAGCCAGGAACCTTGTAGATTGCTACTAGATTAAAAAATTTGTGCTGACATCAACTGCTCACCTCAGGAAGTTTCTCTCCATTTAATACATAGATGTCTTAGGTCTTTAGTTGAGACCCTGCTGGAAGATGAAATAAAATGGAAATCAAGCATAAAATTTTTAAAATGATGATGATTTCTTTTCTTTTGCCACCAGGGCGAAGGATGAGGGGAACAATACAAAGACAGACATAAAGTGTGGGCATTTACATATAAGGAAAGGATTTAGAAAAATATAGCATACATGGTATACATTAAAAGAAGAGACGTATACATAGTATATGACAGTAAGAGAATTAAAAGAAAAAGGTGATAGTGATGGGGTCCTCCTCATACAGAAGGACATCTATGGATAATCAAGAAACCCCATTCAAGATGTCCCTTACTACCAAGGGCAAGTGCCCTCTCCAACCAGACTACCAGCAACAAACACCAAACTTTTCACTAACACCTTGGCCAAAATCTTAAACTCTGTGTTCTGCCATATAAAAGCTTTCCAACAAGTATGCATGGAGAGGAATTTTCCACACGTAGATCCATGCTCTCACAAGCCCAATTGGTGGCAGCTCTGCTTTGTGGTAGACTTCCAAATTGGAAACACATAAAAAAAGAAGTTGATAGTGATGGGGTCCTCCTCATACAGGAGGACATCTAGTGTTCCACCAAAGTCAGCCTTGGTAGAATTTGAACTCAGAACATGAAGACGGACGAAATGCTGCTAAGCATTTTTTTCCGGGGGTGCTAACGATTCTGCTAACGATTCTGCCAGCTTGCTACCTTTCTCAATAATGATTCGTTAAATTGTTGGTGTTTATTTCTTGCAGGTTTTTATATTTTGTTAAAGTGGATATAAAAAAGTGTTACGACTCTATGAAACATGATGTTTTGATGGAGATAATTACAGATGCCTTGAAGCAGGTGAGTTATGTGCAGGTATGCGTTTTAGCATGGGAGTGTGTGATAGTGTGGTAGTATGCACATATATGTGTATTTAGTAATAAACTCTAACAAAGGACCTAATATTAACTTAATAGATTATATACTAACACACACATGCATATAAAGCTGCTGATTGGTTGCAACTCAGTAAGAAATAAGGCGGGGAGCTGGCAGAAACGTCAGCACGCCGGGCGAAATGCTTAGCGGTATTTCGTCTGCCGCTACGTTCTGAGTTCAAATTCCGCCGAGGTCGACTTTGCCTTTTATCCTTTTGGGGTCAATAAATTAAGTACCAGTTACGCACTGGGGTCAATGTAATCGACTTAATCCGTTTGTCTGTCCTTGTTTGTCGCCTCTATGTTTAGCCCCTTGTGGGCAATAAAGAAATAAGAAACGTCAGCACGCCGGGCGAAATGCTTAGCGGTATTTCGTCTGCCGCTACGTTCTGAGTTCAAATTCCGCCGAGGTCGACTTTGCCTTTTATCCTTTTGGGGTCAATAAATTAAGTACCAGTTACGCACTGGGGTCAATGTAATCGACTTAATCCGTTTGTCTGTCCTTGTTTGTCGCCTCTATGTTTAGCCCCTTGTGGGCAATAAAGAAATAAGAAACGTCAGCACGCCGGGCGAAATGCTTAGCGGTATTTCGTCTGCCGCTACGTTCTGAGTTCAAATTCCGCCGAGGTCGACTTTGCCTTTTATCCTTTTGGGGTCAATAAATTAAGTACCAGTTACGCACTGGGGTCAATGTAATCGACTTAATCCGTTTGTCTGTCCTTGTTTGTCGCCTCTATGTTTAGCCCCTTGTGGGCAATAAAGAAATAAGAAACGTCAGCACGCCGGGCGAAATGCTTAGCGGTATTTCGTCTGCCGCTACGTTCTGAGTTCAAATTCCGCCGAGGTCGACTTTGCCTTTTATCCTTTTGGGGTCAATAAATTAAGTACCAGTTACGCACTGGGGTCAATGTAATCGACTTAATCCGTTTGTCTGTCCTTGTTTGTCGCCTCTATGTTTAGCCCCTTGTGGGCAATAAAGAAATAAGAAACGTCAGCACGCCGGGCGAAATGCTTAGCGGTATTTCGTCTGCCGCTACGTTCTGAGTTCAAATTCCACCGAGGTCGACTTTACCTTTTATCCTTTCGAGGTCAATAAATTAAGTACCAGTTACGCACTGGCGTCAATGTAATCGACTTAATCCGTTTGTTTGTCCTTGTTTGTCCCCTGTGTGTTTAGCCCCTTGTGGGCAATAAAGAAATAAGAAACTTGCTCCATAATGTGATGTGCATCACAGTGGAACTGAACCTAGAACGACATGGTTGCAAGGCTAACTTCTTAACTGCACAGCTAGATGTGTAGATGTGTACCTATTTTTCTTTTTATGAGTTAACTTGATTTGGTCAATAATGTGCTATTGGGGGGGGGGGTCAAACTTTTTTTTTTTAAATGAGAATATATAGAATTTATGTGTTATGCTGGAGTACATATCACAAAGAACTCCCACTTCGTTGTGTTGTCAGTATTCCTTTCTTACTTTCAGGGTTCTGGTAATTTCATTCTTCGCAAATATGGAATGGTATATTTAGCCAAGAAAAGGCCAAAGCGTAAATTTGTAATATGTGCCCAAGATTTCGACCATTGGGAAGTTGACTTCAGGAAATTCATCCACTCCATGATCCGGAAGCGTAAATTACATAATGTCATCATAACAGATAAAGTAAGGTCCCCTGCCCCTTTTTTTTTTTTTTGTATTTTTAATCAGAATCCTTTCTCCCAACCTGAAACTACCTGGCAAGCAGCATTCAAAAGTTAATTAAAAATTAAATAGCTGGTATGGGTAAACTTATTGAGGAAGTTTTCTACGACTGGATGCCCTTCCTGACACCAACCCTTATTTGTTTTTCAAGTAAGGTGTTCCATTACTCTTTGCATATCAAACGACTAAACTTTGGGACTTATTGTTTGTACAGGACATAAGCATCATTACTGTCAAACACACACACACTCATTTATATATATATATATAGCCCAACTCTTCGAAACGCCGGTGTTAAAACGGGGGTAGCTGATGAAGGAAAATGTTCTCTATGTGGCTTGTGTGTTTTCTGTACTCTGGTTATTATTATTTTCTTGTCTACGTTTTGTTTGCAATGTCCTGTACCCAGATATGCACCTATATATACAGGTAGACGTAGGTGTGCACATACCTGTGCGTATATATGCATATACTCATTTATTATTTGTTTTTATGTGCATCAGCATGGCCGCAGCTCTGAGCTGAAACTTTGAAATGAAATGAAATGAAATATATATATATATATATATATATATATATTTATATACACACACATATATATAAAATACACTAACTGAAATAAAGTTTCCCCAAAATACATGTGTATATATATTTGTCTATATATATGTATGTGTGTATATATATGTGTGTGTATATATATGTATATATGCGTGTGTGTGGTCATTCGGAGTTTTCTTTCTTCAGTCGAGATCCAGATTATCCTTGCAATTTTGGCTGGTTATTCTCGATATTGCTCCAATCTGGCCAGCCCCCAAGGAAAGTCTAAGCTAAGAGCATTAGATTCCTTGGAAGAAAGCAGCGAATTAACTAACAGTGAACAACTTTTGTAATTTTCATTAATAAAGGAAACAAATATTTTAATGTTTCTATTTTAATTTGTTTTTTTTTTATTCAGGTTGAATATGAGAATTTAGAGGCATCTGAGCTACTATCAAAACTCTACAGTCATGTCGTCAGAAACATCGTTAAGGTTTAAAGATTTTTATTGTTAATTCTTCATACCTTGATTTCATTTTCAGGAGATTTTAAAAGTTATGCATATAGGCGCAGGAGTGGCTGTGTGGTAAGTAGCTTGCTTACCAACCACATGGTTCTGGGTTCAGTCCCACTGCGTGGCACCTTGGGCAAGTGTCTTCTACTATAGCCTCGGGCCGACCAAAGACTTGTGAGTGGATTTGGTAGACGGAAACTGAAAGAAGCCCGTCGTATATATATGTATATATATATATATGTGTGTGTCTGTGTTTGTCCCCCCAACATCGCTTGACAACCGATGCTGGTGTGTTTACGTCCCCGTAACTTAGCGGTTCGGCAAAAAGTGACCAATAGAATAAGTACTAGGCTTCCAAAGAATAAGTCCTGGGGTCGATTTGCTCGACTAAAAGTGCTGAAACAAGTAAATAGAGTAAAAAGAGTATGTAAATACACATGTATTCAACTGAACCTAAAAGTATCTTATGAAAAAAGAAACTTTCATTAAAGGAACATTGAGCTGTGAGAATGCGTTTACTCTCTCTCTCTCTCTCTCTCTCTCTCATACACATGCTGAATACAGAGGGAGAGTGCACACATGCATGCGGGAGAAGCGGGGGATAATATGTTCCTAAAGCAAAGCAAATAGTATTTTAATGGGCCAAATACATGTATCTTATACTCTTTTTTATTCTTTTATTTGTTTCCGTCACTTGACTGTGGCCATGCTGGAGCACCACCTTTTAGTCGAGCTAATCGGCCCCAGGACTTATTCTTTTGTAAGCCTAGTACTTATTCTATCGGTCACTTTTGCCGAACCGCTAAGTTACGGGGACGTAAACACACCAGCATCGGTTGTCAAGCGATGTTGGGGGAACAAACACAGACACACATACATATATATATATATATATATATATATATATATATATACATATATACGACGGGCTTCTTTTCAGTTTCCGTCTACCAAATCCACTCACAAGGCTATAGTAGAAGACACTTGCCCAAGGTGCCACGCAGTGGGACTGTACCCAGAACCATGTGGTTGGTAAGCAAGCTACTTACCACACAGCCACTCCCTTTAAAAAGATTATTTTTTTAATAATTTATTCCTTCAATTTTTGCTACCCTTATGATGCTGGAAGGGGTTTGTCATCCATTGTTTTTTCTTTCCAACAGATTAATTCCAGATATTACTTGCAGCAAATAGGTATCAGCCAGGGCTCTGTTCTGTCAACACTGCTATGTAGTTTCTATTATGGCCACATGGAAAAAACCATGCTGAAAGGGAAAAGTGATGATCTGATGATGCGGTTGGTAGATGACTACTTATTTGTCACACCAGACGAGTCAAGGGCAGTGAACTTCCTGGAGACATTCCTCACCGGTGATTGCTTTTTGCTTGTATTTCTTTGTTTTTTCATTCTTCAATTTGTAGACATATGATGACAAGATAGATTGTGTAATGCAGTACATATGTGTTTGGATAGTTGCATAGAAGGAGTTGTTGGCACTCCGTCGCTTACGACGTCGAGGGTTCCAGTTGATCCGATCAACGGAACAGCCTGCTCGAGAAATTAACGTACAAGTGGCTGAGCACTCCACAGACACGTGTACCCTTAACGTAGTTCTCGGGGATGTTCAGCGTGACACAGTGTGACAAGGCTGGCCCCTTTGAATTACAGGCACAACAGGAAGTAAGAGTGAGAGAAAGTTGTGGTGGAAGAGTACAGCAGGGTTCGCCACCATCCCCTGCCGGAGCCTCGTGGAGCTTTAGGTGTTTTCACTCAATAAACACTCAACGCTCGGTCTGGGAATCGAAACTGCGATCCTATGACCGCGAGTCCGCTTCCCTAACCACTCGGCCATTGCGCCTCCACATATATAATGTACTGTTCCATGATAGAAAATTCAACAAAAAAAAAGTTCTCCATCTGGTGAAAGATAGATTTTACTTATTTAAAGAGTGCAGCATATATATTTAAGCACTACTAATAGTTTCATATGTTGAGAAATACTCAAACATATTCTTCAGGTGCAAACCACATATCATAACGAACTAAAAAAATTGAATAAAAAAATACTATGCCTACTCTAACCACACCATCACTACCCAAAAGAATTTATAGCTTTGTTCCTTGCCTAGTAGGAGTTTAGTTGAGGCCCCTACCATCTCCATCATACACCCTGCATGCAAAACATTTACATGCCTCTGCTCTAGCATTTTTGCAATCTCTACAGACCTACTTTTCATTGTGTCAGCATTGATCGTAGTAGCCTAAAGTTATGGACTTGATAGGAAGAGTGACTAGATGGTTAGGGGACTGTTTTCAGTACCTGGAAGGAAAGTGTGTGTGTGGGTATGTTTTCGTTGCTACTAGATGGGATGTTATGTTGCACATAAAGAAAAAGTCCAGCAACTTGGTGATTAGGTGGGAAAAGACATGGAATAAAGTACATTACTCGAAAAATAATTTTAAAAATGGGTTGGTTTCAAGAAAGGGATCTGGTGATGGATCTCCTTCCTGGAGTAATTTTGCCCAACCCATTCAACACAGAAAAATTAAACTTGAAAATGATAAAAGCAGTGTTATTTCAGGTGTCTCCAAGTATAATTGTCACATTCAACATGACAAACTGTTCATCAATTTCCACTATAATCATCAGAAATACGGTTGGTTACAGCGTCTTAAACAGACAGGTAAGTTGACCATTTCTTAAAAATTATTTCTTTATATTTCTTTTACTGATTGTTTCAGTGTTTCGACTCAGGCAGACACATTCTTGAAGAGTTTTAGTCTTTGTTTGTACCTACAAGGACTTAACTTGGGGCTTG
Source organism: Octopus bimaculoides (assembly GCF_046866305.1). Lineage (NCBI taxonomy): Eukaryota > Metazoa > Mollusca > Cephalopoda > Octopoda > Octopodidae > Octopus > Octopus bimaculoides. Next base: position 6,061,772 of record NC_142954.1, read on the forward strand.
TTTTAGCTGTCATTATTTACTGAATGGCTGGTCCACCTTTCGTAGAAAGAGACAACTAAAAATTTAAATACTGCAATAATCTCATTTGTTTGATGCACAAATTCACATGTATGTGCGCATGCACACACACACAAGCTGTAGCTGTCACTTGTAAGTATGATAGTATGTACAGCACTAATTGTTGTAAGTACCTATGCAATTTCAAGCAGACATTGTCACTCTTGGCCCCATGGAATATCCAAGATCGGTGGCACGTGAAAAGTCATTCGAGCGAGGTTGTTGCCAGTGCCCCTGGACTGGCTCTTGTGCGGGTGGCACGTAAAATGCACCATTTTGAGCGTGGCCGTTGCCAGTACCGCTCGACTGGCCTTCGTGCCGGTGACACGTAAAAGCACCCACTACACCCTCAGAGTGGTTGGCGTTAGGAAGGGCATCCAGCTGTAGAAACTCTGCCAAATCAGATTGGAGCCTGGTGTAGCCATCTGGTTTCACCAGTCCTTAGTCAAATCGTCCAACCCATGCTAGCATGACTGTACCAATTCAGCACCTTAGCAGCAATATCTCTTTCATTCAATATCTCTCCCACTTCTGCTATCATTGTACCATCATCACTGCCACTATCATTGTCACTACCACTGCCACCACCACCACCACCAACAACAACAACAACAACCACCACCACCTATCACTCTTTGTTCTATACATTATTTCAGATATGATACCATGGTGTGGTTTGCTGATTAACATGACATCTCTTGAGATTATGAAGGATTATTCCAGATACTGTGGAATCTGTGAGTATAACATGATTCTTTTTAGCATGATTGTAATTAAACAATATTCTTTTGGGAGACTTACAGATCGAGTTAGGGATTGTAGACAACTTTGGAAAGTCTGTAGCCCAACTGCACTCTTATTAGGGCAAGGTTATGTGTTTCCAATTTGGAAGTCTACCACAAAGCAGAGCTGCCATCAATTTGACTTGTCTGAGGTGCTCAGAGAGTTATGAAACTCTCCTCCACACTCACATTTGATATTCATGCATACCAGGCGTACTGTATGCATGCCGGTATTCATACTGTATTCATGCCAGATTTGTTTGGCATCTTCTTGGCATACGTCTACAGTAACTGGCAGCAGAACAGAACTCCTAGTGCTGTTAGCTGGGGTGTGGTGACACTGCTGCGGAAAGGACACTGACAATGGGGACAAGCTAGAGAATTTTCAGCCCGTAACTCTGCAGAACACAGTTTAAGATTTTGGCCAAGGTGTTAGTGAAAAGTTTGGTGTTTGTCGCTGGTAGTCTGGTTGGAGAGGGCACTTGCCCTTGGTATTAAGGGAGATCTTGAATGGAGTTTCTTGATTATCCATAGATGTCCTCCTGTATGAGGAGGACCCCATCACTATCACCTTTTTCTTTTAATTCTCTTACTGTCATATACTATGTATACGTCTCTTCTTTTAATGTATACCTTGTATGCTTTATTTTTCTAAATCCTTTCCTTATATGTAAATGCCCACACTTTATGTCTGTCTTTGTATTGTTCCTCTCATCCTTCACCCTGGTGGCAAAGAAAAGAAATTATTATTATTACTATTATTTATTTATTTACAGCTATTTCGGACACTGTTTCCGCCGGCCTTTCACATCATCCTGGAGTTAATTTACAAGAATGCTTACTTAGGTAAACCAGTCTTTCAGTTTCTGAGTAAGTGATACGGTGTATGAGTGGAGTAGTTAGGTGACAGGAACCCTGCAATGTGTCAGACATCATACAGCTGCTACATCCCCTGCCAGAGACTCGTGGAGCTTTTAGGTGTTTTCGCTCAATAAACACTCACAACGCCCGGTCTGGGAATCGAAACCGCGAACCTATGACCGCGAGTCTGCTGCCCTAACCACTGGGCCATTGCGCTTCCACTCCAGACTCAATCTAGCCACTAACTATACATTGACACTCTAGAATCTCCTCCCTGCTCATGGCTTTCCTACAAATGCTGACTTCCAATAATTCAAATGTAACAATAATATCAATCTCACTAATTTCTGAGAGCCTTCAAATGTTCCTCTACAAACGTCAAGTAAAATAGTAAATGCTCCTAGTTGAAAATAGATCCAATGAGGAGGTTCAGTTTCCTAGACTTATCCACTTTACTTTAAACAATATACTAGAGGGATAATGGACTCTGTGTGTGTGTGTGTGTTTAAATGTTTATGACTATATCTATGTGCATTTCTGCATGAACATTTGTGTATTTTGTGTCTGAAAGGTGATAAGAGATTTGTTTCATTCAAGGATATTTGTTCTTTTCATTTTAGGTTCATGCAACCAAAATGTCAGCTTATATTTGTGGATCAGGAGGTAAGCTTTTCAATTTAGTTTACATCACAGTAAATAGTTGCATCATCATCATCATCAACATCATAACATAGGCGCAGGAGTGGCTGTGTGTTAAGTAGCTTGCTTACCAACCACATGGTTCTGGGTTTAGTCCCACTGCGTGACACCTTGGGCAAGTGTCTTTTACTATAGCCTCGGGCCGACCAAAGCCTTGTGAGTGGATTTGGTAGACGGAAACTGAAAGAAGCCTGTCGTATATATATATATATATATATATATATATGTATGTGTGTGTGTATATGTTTGTGTGTCTGAGTTTGTCCCCCGCCCCCAACATCGCTTGACAACTGATGCTGGTGTGTTTACGTCCCCGTAACTTAGCAGTTCGGCAAAAGACACCAATAGAATAAATACTAGGCTTCCATAGAATAAGTCCTGGGGTTGATTTGCTCGACTAAAGGCGGTGCTCCAGCATGGCCACAGTCAAATGACTGAAACAAGTAAAAGAGTAAGAGGATATATATATATATATATATATATATATATATATATATATTTATATATATACATACACATATATATATAAGTCAGTAAATAGGGGGGTTGTGTTAACCGCACGTGGAGAAATAATAGGAAAATGAAAAATAAGGCAGAATGCTAAACTGGAAGCATATTTTAATAAAGATTTCTAACCGGCTTTCATTGCGAAGCAAATTTTCAACATATATATATATGTTAAAAGTTTGTGTTAAGTTTCTCTATGAAAAGATTCCAACCATTTCTTAACACACATACCCCTCAGTGACCTTATTTCTTTAGGAACAGACATAAACTTCCTGTTGAAAGAGAGTCCATAACTCCAACTAAAGAGATTTGTATCCCCTTACACACACTTCCTGTTTTGACTCCACACTTCCTGCTTAACACAAACTTTTAACCCTTTTTTTAAACCTAACACAACTCTCAATCTTCATGCATCCTTATTTTTCCAACCATTATATACATGAATTACCATTGAACTTTAAAAGCTCAAAGACAATATAATGTATTGGTATATTTATTTTTTTATATATTATTTTCTTCATTTTGTACTTCTTTGTAAAAAAACATTTTCATTCTCCTTCTTCTTGAAAATTTGCTATGCAATGAGAGCCGGTTAGAGAAATCTTTATTAAAATATACTTCCAGTTTAGCATTCTGCCTTATTTTTCATTTTCCTTTATATATATATATATATATGCACACGATGAGTATATAGGGATAAATTATCCAAGCGAGTACTGTACGAGCACTCAAGTAGAGTTTGGGTCCTGGCTAACCACATTACCTAGGAATGAGCAATCCCATTGGAATCATTACAATAGATTTACCAGCCCAAAGTTGACCTGGGTTTAAATTGCAAATGTTATGGATACTGCCCCCTTCCTCCTGACTCAGTAAATAAAGAGCTGCCATGCTGTAACAGAAATGTTTATACATTTTATTTTTTTCTTCTTTATTTATTTTTATTTACTTATTTTCACTTTACTCTAGATCAACACTCTTGGAACAATCATCAACAATGTCTTTGATATCTTCTACCTGATTGCTTGCCGATTCCATACTCATGTCTGCAGATTACCCTCTAACAGACGTGTGGCAGCAAATCTAAATTTCTTCTTCGGTAAGCTTTTTCAAAAATAATTTCTCTTTATTGCTTTATATTGGCTTTTTTTAAATTTATTCTTTTTATTGATAATGATTTCTGTCATTGGCGTGTGGCCATACTAGAGCACTGCTTTCAAAATTTTAATTGATCATATTGATCTAAGTATCATATCAACCATGTTTATGATATACCTAAAACATAAAGAGATAAAATTCAAAACAATCCTAGTGTTACAACTTGAGTACACATAAATACACATCTGTGTATATGCACAACACATTTGTATAGAAAAGGCTTCTGCATAGTTTCCATCTACCAAATTCCATTTGCAAGGCATTGGTCAACCTAAAGCTATCATAGAAGAAACATAGCCAAGGTGCCATGCAGTGGAATTGAAACTGGAACCATATGATGCAAAATTAATTTCTTAGCTACACTGTTAGGACACCTTTTCCATGCTTGCTTGAGCCAGACAGAACTTGTTGTAATGGATTTTCTACACCCACTATGTCACCAACCCTCACCTGTTTCCAAGTAGGGTAATATTTCCCATGGCTAGACATGTTTCCCAGTTTGGCAAAAAAGAGACCGATAGAATAAGTACTAGGCTTACAAAGAATAAGTCCTGGGGGTCAATTTGTTCGACTAAAAGTGGTGCTCCAGCATGGCCACAGTCAAATGACTGAAACAAGTAAAAGAATAAAAGAATATATATATATATACACACACACACACACACACACATTTATATATGTATGTATGTATGTGCTTATTTTATTGTGTTATACAAATATATTTCCAGAATGCATTGAAGAAATTGCTGACTATTTCGAACAACAAATATATTATTATATGATAAAGGTCAGTATGTTCAGACATTAATATAAGGAAATAGATGAGTGGTGAGGGTTAGGCCAATGGTTACATGCATTTTTAAATGAAGTAAATGATGATTGTCTACTTGTTTTTAGTTTTTGTCCTATCACATACAGATTTTACTCAAATGGCTGCCAAAGATATGCTGATTTTTCTTGTCATTCATTCCCTTTTGTGGCAGACTTTTAGATAAAAACATGATGAAATTAAGAACAAATGACTAGAACAATAATAAAAAAGATATGAATAGTATGTAGGCCTTCATTGTTGGCACTCCGTCGCTTACGACGTCGAGGGTTCCAGTTGCTCTGATCAACGGAACAGCCTGCTCGTGAAATTAACGTGCAAGTGGCTGAGCACTCCACAGACACGTGCACCCTTAACGTAGTTCTCGGGGATATTCAGTGTGACAAGGCTGACCCTTTGAATTACAGGCACAACAGAAACAGGAAGAAAGAGTGAGAGAAAGTCGTGGTGAAAGAGTACAGCAGGGTTCGCCACCATCCCCTGCCGGAGCCTCATGGAGCTTTAGGTGTTTTTTTAACCATAGGTCAGTTCTGATCAAGTAGATTTATGACTAAAAGGTTTTCCATCTGTGACCATCCAAATTTCTTTTAGCATATCTAGCACTACATTGTCGAATATGTTCTATTCTTTTAAGAGACTTCAGTGGTTTAAGTGGGATTTGGTTACTATTTTTAGCAGGTTACTTAGGCTTCCTCATCAGTTCATTGAATGTTTTGGTAAACTAAAGATGTGCCTTCATTTTTTACCTGAAAAGCATTCCACCTGAGTAGCAACAATGATTTGTTAACACCAATGATATTAATTGGAACCTCTCACCTGCTATGTTGTCTTCAGATATGAAAGTCAAACACATATAAACAAAATCCCTTCTTATACTTATGGAAAAATCGACAGAGTTGTCTGAAAATGGTTGGAATCGGCAGAATGCCATTACTATGAATTTTCTCAAAGCAGCCCCAAAACCTAGTTTTCAAATACTCTATAGTGTTAATGATTAATACCAGTCATTTCTTAAAGACTTGTCAAAGTAGGAAAGAGATGTAACTGATTTACTCGCATTCAATATATGACTGGTACTGGTTTTAAGAGATACACATCCCCTTCCCCAATCCCAGAAACATGAAAGCAAAAGATGGCCTTGGCAATATTAGAACTCCAGAAAGTGAAGAATATGACTAAGTACATCTTGGCATTTTGTTTGTCGCTCTGTTGATTCTACCAATCTAAAACTAATGATGAAGGTGATAATGGTTTACAGTATATGCACAAGGGGCACACATTTCCAAGGTGGGGGGGGGGGGGCTACTGCTGGTTGTTATTAATACTGTTGTTATCATTTTACAGATGAATGGCACAATCTGCTACCCACTGAACAAACTAGAGAATAAATGGTATGTAGAAATTTCATTAGCATACACCTGCCCAACACACACATGCATATGTGCAAATTTTCTCTTTCTCATTGTATCAGTTACTTGACCCTACAGTAATGTCAAAATTATCAAGTCTATCAGCCTAGTCTAGTACATTCCATAACAGAATTCAGTGGAAAGTACTGGGCTAGGACTGACAGATCCACTAATTTCAACATTATTTTGGGGTCCAGCAAGCCTGCACCAGTAACTGATTTAGGGGGCATTTACATTCTTAACTGTGTACATAGAGAATTTTCTGAAGTAAGAGATGGATTTTATAGGGATGATGTTCTTTTCACCATCAATTTATATCAATTTTTTTTATTAAAATTAGAATTTTTCATAGCAAAACTAAAATCTTTGTTAAGAATAAGATTATTTAATGACTAATAGTTATTAATATCAATTTGTAAAAATTTCATATAGTAGAAGACACTTGCTCAAGATGCCACACAGCGGGACTGAACCTGGAACCATGTGGTTGCGAATCAAGCTTCTTACCACTCATCCACTCTTGTGCCTGACATTTCTTAAATAAATTCTTCATTATTTTCAAAATTATTTGAAACAAGTGCAGTGTATTTCAATTGAAATATGGTTATAAATGGGTTACAATCCGCTTTATTTTCATCTTTCTATCCTGATGTAGGTTGTGTTTCATGGCATTTGATCTTAAACTGTCCTGCAATTGCAGTCAATATCACAAACTTCGTAACCTGCTGCAGATGTATTTTACTCAGACAAAACACCTCCTGGTAAGTTCCAACACGGTAGTATTGTGAATCAGACTTTACTATGTTAAAAACAATGAAATGACACAATAACACATTATTTACAATTGACGGATATTTGTCCTCATCTTCTTTGTTGTTAACACAACGTTTCGGCTGATATACCCTCCAGCCTTCATCAGGTGTCTTGGGGAGATTTCAAACCTGGGTTCTCATTCTTAAGGTATTTTTCGTCGTCGTCGTTGCTGTTGTTGTTGTTGTAGCTGGGACCAACCAATGCCTTTTGAGTGAATTTGATAGATGGAAACTGTGTGTGTGTATGTCTTTGTTTCTTTTGTTCCCCACCACTACCCCTTGACTACTAGTGTTGGTTTGTTTACACCTGTGTAACTTAGTGGTTCGTCAGAAGGGACCAGTATGTATTGGGGCTGATTTGTTTGAGTAAACTCTTCAAGGTGGTGCCCTAGCATGGCCATGGCCCAATAACTGAAACAAGTAAATGATAAAGTCACCAGTGGAGACTAAAGTGGCCATGTATAAGTTATATATCATTATGTATTTACATTTATAGGGACATTTTGTTAATTTATTAAATAATAAAAAGAAACATATTTTATTGAAGTGACCCCTTTAATTAATTACAGTAAAACTGAACAGGTATTACTTATGGATTTTCCACAGGTACACAATAGTGTACCTGTGGTGTGTGTGTGTGTAGTATGTGTGGTGTATGTGTAAATGATTTAAATAATTATTTTCATTTATTTTTGTTTTAAAAATATTTTTATCATATATCAGAGCAAGAAGAGATACAAACTGTTTATGGAAGTGAAGGAATCTGGTGTTTCAGATCATTTCAAGAACATCTTAGACTGAGACACTGAGGAACTTTCCAGAATATCTATAATTGTACCAACCTGGAGAACTAAGAAAAGCAAACTTGACAAATGAACATGTTGAAATACTGACCACAGTTACCAAATAAAAGAGTTGAAAATTTGATATTTCCAAAGGGGAAAATAGAATTTTGACCAAATGTGCTGAAAAGAACTACCATCTTAAGAAAATGACCAAAGTAAAAAACGAAATTTTGACCAAAGTAAAAAATGAAATTTTATCCAAAATTATCAAACAGAAGAATGGTAACAATTAAATTACAGAAATAATAAATAAGAAGAATTGGATATATCAATTGATTTACCAAATGTTGGTATAAAAACAGTAATGAAGTCTGCTGTTGTGTGTGTTTTGAGAAAGAAATAGGATTAATTTGTTCTCCAATATTTCAAGAGTTAAAGTGAGTTGGATCAGTTCTTTACCTAATCTTTGCTGTCAGTTACTGTATCTTAACCTATATTAAAATTTATCAATTTACTATTTTTCTGATAAACTGTACAATTGGGATTATTACAACCAGATTTCAGTTAGGAGTCTGCTTACCTTGCCAAAAATGTTTTTCTATGGTGAAGTTTGTCCATTTTTTTTTTTTTTTTTTTTAGTTTCTTTATTATCATTATCATTATTATTATTATTATTATGCAGTAGCACAAACATGTATCTTTGATTATCTAAGTTTGAAATTACATTAATGTCTAGCAATTAATCTTCTTAATTGTTTACATATATTTTCAAATTTAGCTTTTGTAGTAAGCATATTAAATATATTGAGTTTTCTAAATAACACAAACAATATTATTAAACCTTGGGAGAGGCATTATGCCGGTAATAAACACACGCACTGGTTCAGTCCTTTATTAATTTATATAGTTTTTTGTTAAATTATTTCATTGCACTTTTGCAATCTCTTCAGTACCTTGTCTCTCCACTTCCATTTATTTTGAATATTAGAATCTTTATTTACTAAAACAATATATCCAGCATATTCAGAAGACTTTGCAATTTGTGGATTTATTTCTCTAGTCCAAGGACACTCCTGATGAAATAGACATGATCAAAGACCTTTCAGCCATGACCATCCTGTCTTTGTAACACAGTATATCTAGGATTCCATTATCTAATATCATTAATTGAAAATACAATGAGGAAAACAATACAGTAAAAGCAGCAACTATAGTACACTGATGGGGGTCCAATAAACTGGAACACATAAATAATTCAGTTCTATATTTAAGAGATGAGGAATTATTTACATTATTTACATTTGACGGATATTTGTCCTCATCTTGTTTGTTGTTAACACAACGTTTCGGCTGATATACCCTCCAGCCTTCGTCAGGTGTCTTGGGGAAATTTCGAACCTGGGTTCTCTAATAGATTTATAAGCCTTAAAATTCACCCCATAATTGCCCACGGGCATATGGCGTAGTGGTTAAGAGCGCGGGCTACTAACCCCAAGGTTCCGAGTTCGATTCACGGCAGCGACCTGATTAATAATCATCATCATCATCATCATCGTTTAACGTCCGCTTTCCATGCTAGCATGGGTTGGACGATTTGACTGAGGACTGGTGAAACCGGATGGCAACACCAGGCTCCAATCTAATTTGGCAGAGTTTCTACAGCTGGATGCCCTTCCTAATGCCAACCACTCAGAGAGTGTAGTGGGTGCTTTTAATAATAGTAACGTCGTTAGGAATGAGAACCCAGGTTCGAAATTTCCCCCAAGACACCTGACGAAGGCTGGAGGGTATATCAGCCGAAACGTTGTGTTAACAACAAACAAGATGAGGACAAATATCCGTCAAATGTAAATAATGTAAATAATGTAACATAAATAATTGCCCTTTTTTTATCTACAAAAATCAGATTTTTCCCAAAAGTATGTAAATCAAATTTGAGAAATAAATGCCTTTTTAAAATTATCTTTTGAGAGTTGCTAACAGATATATGCATGGCTGTGTGCTTAAGAAATTTGCTTTGCAACTTTGTGGTTTCAATTCAGTCCCTTTGTGCAGTCCCTTGGGCATGTGCCTTCTACTATCATCTCATTTCAACCTATATCATCATCATCATCGTTTAACGTCCGCTTTCCATGCTAGCATGGGTTGGACAATAACAAAAACCAAAGTTTTCTGCAAAACACTCAGTACTTTTAATTATCCATCTTTATAAAGGTAAAAGGCTAGAATTTGGTTGACCCTACGATGACCTGTAAATTTCAGGTTTTTATACTCGCAATTAAAACACACTCATGCAAGCACCTGCTCACATATATTGCCACTCCCTAAACCTCATTATTCTATAAAAGTTAGTTTATGGTTAAGTTTAAGTATGGGCGCACGAGTGGCTGTGTGGTAAGTAGCTTGCTTACCAACCACATGGTTCCGGGTTCAGTCCCACTGCGTGGCACCTTGGGTAAGTGTCTTCTACTATAGCCTTGGGCCGACCAAGGTAGACGGAAACTGAAAGAAGCCCGTCGTATATATATATATATATATATATACAAACACAAACACGCATACACGCACATGAACGCACGCATTCACACATACACGAACATGAACGCATGCATTCACACAAACACGAACATGAACGCACGCATTCACACAAACACACATGAACGCACGCATTCACACATACACTAACATGAACGCACGCATTCACACAAACATATACGCACGCATTCACACAAACACACGTACACGAACATGAACGCACGCATTCACATGAACGCACTTACACGAACATGAACGCACGCATTCACACAAACACGCACATGAACACACACATACGTTAACTATGACAGAGTTGTCTCCCTTACACCACAAATTTTTCTCTTTCCTTCAGACGAAATCTGACAAACTCCTTTCTATATTCGATGTGTTTTAGCTGAAACCGTAAGATCGCCAAAATGGCGATCTTACGAATATTTTTCATTTTCAACCTCGTATATCGTACGCCCTAGGTATTTTGACCATTAAATTTTGGAGAAAAAATGCAGATTTATACTCAAGGATTTACGGTAGACAGGCAGAAAGATAAATACATAGATAAATAGATAGATAGATAGATAGATAGATGGATAGATAGACGGAGAGAGAGAGAGTCAGACAGTGGGAGGGGACAAACACGGATACAAAGACACACACACACAGATATGCGCGAGCGCGCATTTCTCCCCCCCCCCCCCCCAGCAAAGTTGTTTTACACTAATTCTTTTTATTTCGTTTTTGAGCTCGGGGTCAAACATTTCTAGTTCAGAGGCCATGGACTGACGATGTGAACGTTCCGAGTCCTCTCCCCACCCCACTCCCGTTCGCCAGCGCGTGCATTTTTTTCTTTTCGTTCCAATTCTTTCCCAGTTTTTTTTTCTACGAACTTTTTTATTTCGTTTTTGAGCTCGGGGTCAAACATTTATAGTTTTAACCCCTTTTTATTGCCTTAAAAAGTTGTTTTGGGGATTATATTTTTTTATGTCAAAGTTGTGCAACAACTGATGCATTCGGTTACTCTTTTACTTGTTTCAGTCATTTGACTGCGGCCATGCTGGAGCACCGCCTTTTAGTCGAGCAAATCGACCCTAGGGCTTATTCTTTGGAAACCTAGTACTTATTCTATCGGTCTCTTTTTGCCGAACCGCTAAGTTACGGGGACGTAAACACACCAGCATCGGTTGTCAAGCGATGGTGGGGGGACATACACAGACACACAAACACACATACATATAAATATATATACATATACACGACAGGCTTCTTTCAGTTTCCGTCTACCAAATCCACTCACAAGGCTTTGGTCAGCCCGAGGCTATAGTAGAAGACACTTGCCAAAGGGGGCCACGCAGTGGGACTGAACCCGGAACCATGTCGTTGGTAAGCAAGCTACTTACCACACAGCCACTCCTGTGCAATTTGTTTGTACGTGAAACCTGCCCTTTGTGCCGAATTTATCGATTATTTCCTAAATTTGCTTTCGGCTTTTCTTGACCATTTTTGGTCGTTTTTGAGACTCGGTGTCTCGAAGCCATTCGCAGACGATCTCAGAACGAACGCCTGTCTCCATAGCAACGTCTCTTGGTGACGTTCATTTCCTTCCACTCCCTTCATCACGGCTTCACGAAGGAGAGAAGGGGAAGGGGGGATTTATACTCGAGGATTTAGGGTAACTTGATCAATAAAGCAATTGAGTTACCAGAATATTGCAATACTTTGGACTCAGCACAACAGAGAGAGAGAGAGGAATGGATACAGAGGAGAGAAACATAAAAATGTATATTTTAAAAGATGAATTGATTGACCACCATTCAAGCGTGGTCGTTACCAGTACCCCTGGACTGGCTCTTGTGCCAGTGGCATGTAAAAAGCACCATTTCAGCGTGGCTGATGCCGGTTCCTCTTGACTGGCCCTCGTGCTGGTGGCACGTAAAAAGCCCCCACTACACTCTCAGAGTGGTTGGCGTTAGGAAGGGCATCCAGCTGTAGAAACTCTGCCAGATCAGATTGGAGTCCGGTGTAGCCATCTGGTTCGCCAGTCCTCAGTCAAACCGTCCAACCCATGCTAGCATGGAAAGCGGACGTTAAACGATGATGATATATGTATGTGTCTGTGTTTGTCCCCCCCCCCAACATCGCTTGACAACCGATGGTGTGTTTACGTCCCCGTAACTTAGCAAAGGAGACCGATAGAACAAGTACTAGGCTTACAAAGAATAAGTCCTGGGGTCGATTTGCTCGACTAAAGGCGGTGCTCCAGCATGGCCACAGTCAAATGACTGAAACAAGTAAAAGAGTAAACAGTATATCCCCAGAATGCTTATCAATTAATTTGTCCTTACATAAAATTATTTCTAGGGTTTCCTTCATCATTCAGTTATGCGTTCTGCAATACCTTTCAATTGATATCGCTGCACAGATGTGGCTGTGTGGCAACAGTCTGCTTTCCAATCACATGGATCTAGGTTCAGTCCCATTACATGGCACCTAGGGCAAGTGTCTTCTACTATAACCTCTTGCAGACAGAAACTGAAAGAAGCCCATTGTATATAAATATATAAAATTGTGTGTTTGTTTCCCAACTACTGCTTGACAACCAGTGTCGGTGTCTTTACATCCCTATGACTTAATAGTTTGGCAAAAGATAGAATAAGTAGGTTCTGGGGTTGATTAAAAATTCAAGGTCGTACTCCAACATGGCTGCCATCTAACGACTAAAACAAATACAAGATATATATACAAGAGGTCTCATAATTAACTATTTCAGTGAAATCAGACAATTTGTTAAAAAATTAACTTTATTTTTGTTCTTCATCTTCAGTGTGTTAAAAGTGTATAAATTAAAAAAAAATTTTTTATAATTTTATTTTAATTCCTCTTGAATCCCACTCATTTGTACACGACAGCATTTTTTTCAGTTTGCCCAGGATCATTTTCTCTTCCTCCTCCCACAGGATGCAGCGATAGTTCAGCTGAACTTAAAGAATGCATTCAATTCGCAGTGCAGGAGGTAACTCGCAAAATGCTTCAAAATGTGTTTTGCAACTTGCAGGGATACAGAGGGAGCATGTGTTCATAATTTTCAATGAAGTTTTGATGCGAGATTTATAAATCTATTTGTTTTGGTATCATAATTAAATATTGGGTTGGTGCATAATTATTACGGCTTTTTTTTCAACAAATTTTATTCAACAAAAAAATAATATTTAACAAAAACATCTTTAAATGATGGTCTGACCGTCTGCCAAGCAAATTGGAAGCAGAAATTGAAGTAGATGGTGACTATGCTCCGGAATAACCATTAAAAAATTTTTTTTAACGGCCGTTGCCAGTACCGCCTGACTGGCCTTCGTGCCGGTGGCACGTAAAAGCACCCACTACACTCTAGGAGTGGTTGGCGTTAGGAAGGGCATCCAGCTGTAGAAACTCTGCCAAATCAGATTGGAGCCTGGTGTAGCCATCTGGTTTCACCAGTCCTCAGTCAAATCGTCCAACCCATGCTAGAATGGAAAGCGGACGTTAAACGATGGTGATGTTGTTTTTGTTGAAAAAAGCCACAATAATTATGCACCAACCCAATGATAAACATAAAATTCTGTCAGTTTTTTTTTTTTTAATTTGCCCAATTTCATTGAAATAATTAATTCTGGAACATATATATGTAAAAGAAGAAGACAAAGAGTCAATGAAGAACAAGTTTATTCATTACTTTTGTTTTCTGTTCCAATAAGTTTTGATTCACCTTCCATATAAATGATTATGTGTGATAAAATACACAATATCTGTATAAAATTTACCCATAGTTGAATAGACTAGTAAAGTACCGAAAGGCAATAATAGAATATTAGTAATTTATGTAGTTATGATCTTAACACCAACAACTACTACACCACTTCTACTATTGATGGTAACAACAATATTAAGAAAATAATAATAATCCATTCTACTGAAGGCACAAGTTCTAAAATTTTGGGGATGGGGTAAGTTGGAGTCGACTTGTTTGACTAGAATTCTTCAAGGTGATACCCTAGCATGGCCACCATCTAATGGCAGAAACATGTAAAAGAGTAAATATCTTCTCATAAAGTGGAGATGAAAGAATTGTAGTATTATGCAATAAAGCATGTTTACTCAATTCAATCTCTCTCGTTTATGTTTATATACATACATCTATATATATATATATATATATATATATATATATATATAGATATATCACTTTATATATAGATGTATCACTTTAACTTGGTATCTCTACCTGTAAAACGGCTGTGATATCTTGTTTTTTAGTGTAATTTTGCTACCTCTGGTAACTATTAACGTATTTAAATTATCAAAGGTTTTAATAACTGAGATAATATTAATATATACATAAACTATATATATATGTACAAGGTAGTATCAAAAGGTCTCCAGATTAGTCATGTTTAATAAAGAATAACTTATTTACCTAAGTTTTAATATCATCTCCTTTGAAGAAGTCACCTTGTGCAGCAATAACACAGGACCCAGTATTCCTGCCATTTTCGGAATCTGGCCTGGAAGTCTTTTTCTCTAAGCAAGTCGAGGACTTTCTGCAATTTGCTCAGGATTTCAACAACAGTGTTTTATCTTCCCATGATACCCGTTTCTGTTCACCTTATAACCGGAAGCATTATCGTTGAAAATTGTTTCATTTGCTGACAGATTTGAAATTTTGATAGAGATATTTCAAACATGACTATTCATTATATATATTTAGAATGGTTAGAGTTTTTTACTTATTGCAGGTTTGTGAAAAGGGACAATATAAGCCAGAATTTGAATTTAGAGTTACAACAAGAAAATTGAAATTAATAATTTTTCTATTCTTATCAAAAGTGATAGAATTCCTGAAGAACGCGAGAAGAAATTTTCCAAGTTATTCTATTTTATATCCTTCATTGCAGATATATGAATTTAACAGAGTGTGTGTGGGGGGGGGGGGGGTAAAGCAATGCATTCACTGACGTAACATCCGACTACCAACATGTGAGACTCCAACGCCTTCCTCTTGTCTCAACGAGACACGTTACCCTTTATAAGAGTTCAATGAGGCCACCTTTTAATCACACAAAGGTGTTAATGTCTATCACTAAAACATCTTCCCTCTTGAGATTGAGATTGTCTTGTTGGAAGTGGGGGGTTTTCTCCCCTTTTAGAGATTTACTTCCCCTGGAAGCTTGATATTTTTTCTATTTTGGAACTAATTCCAACAATTCTCTGTTTTCTTTTTCTTGTACTGGTACACCTTGGTGGAGGCACAATGGCCCAGTGGTTAGGGCAGCGGACTCGCGGTTTTGATTCCCAGACCGGGCGTTGTGAGTGTTTATTGAGCGAAAAACACCTAAAGCCCAACGCGGCTCCAGCAGTGGATGGTGGCGAACCCTGCTGTATTCTTCCACCACAACTTTCTCTCACTCTTTCTTCCTGTTTCTGTTGTGCCTGTAATTCAAAGGGGTCAGCCTTGTCACACTGTGTCACGCTGAATATCCCCCCCCCCCCGAGAACTACGTTAAGGGTACACGTGTCTGTGGAGTGCTCAGCCACTTGCACGTTAATTTCACGAGCAGGCTGTTCCGTTGATCGGATCAACTGGAACCCTCAACGTCGTACGCGATGGAGCGCCAACACATATGGTACACCTTGGTTTGATTTCTTGTGGAGTCAGCACATCAAAACTATTGTAGAGAACTTCCACAGGTAAGTAGATAGGTATATTCCCAAATATACCCTTTCTTCAGCTAACCTTCTTTTCATCCGATTCATGTCTTTTATGTTCTCATTTTGAAACTTTCACCATGTACGTCATTTTACCGATCCATTTTATTTTATTATTTAAAATGCAGCTGTCGTTGCTATTGTTGACTGTTTAGTCTCCGATCAGCAGATTAAAGGTCTTCTCATCATGACCGCATGGTTAAGAAATTCACTTTACAATCATGAGGTCATAAGTTCAAAACCCATTCCATAATATTTTGAGCAAACCTTGGATTAATCCAAGCCATGTGAGTGAAAAGGAATAGAAGGAAACTGTGTGGAAGCCCATTGGATGGATTGTACCTGTAATTCAAAAGTCCAGCCATGGCACTGTGTAACACACTGGCTCTTTTTGAGAATTACATCGTTTGCGGTATATTCAACCACTTATATATTAATTTAACAAGCAGATTGAACAGCTGAACATTTATCAGTGAAATTAATTAAAATCCATTTCCTTTTGCATATAAATATTTCAGACTACAATATATAATTTGTCTTTCTCTCCAGTTTGTTTTTTTAAATGATAGTAGAGGTTTTTAAAAAAAATTTCTGGCTGGTCATGCAACTAAATAGAGTCTCTCTCATTAGTTACAGCAGATAGTATTACTGACTATAGCTATTGTTAAGTCCTAAGCAAAGTTATGTGCTCACTCCACTTATCTGTATATTTTAGTACTCTTTTATTTGAGCTTTGTGTGTGAATTTTAAGATAAGGATATCAAAGTGTCCATTTTAAAATCAACAAGTTTTCAAATGAAAACAAATCCATTAAAACTTTAGTGCCATTAAAAAAGTTATTAAAATAACAAATAGAAAATATAATAATGATTACCCCCATGTGTTGAAAGCCAATAAAAAAATTAGGTAAAAAAATCAGCAATACTGCAAACAAAATCACATATTTCACAAGTTAATACTCCTTTTAAAATTAACAGTTTTCATATATAAACAAACCCATTAAAACTTGAGCACCATAAGAAATATAAAATAAATAGAAAATATAATAATGTTTATCCCATGTGTTGAAAACTACTACAAAATTAGGTAAAAAAAAAAAATCAACAAACCTGCAAACAAAATTACATATATCTCCTTTAAAAATTGATTTTAGAAATAAAAGAAAATTACCAGTACATTACATGCAAAAAACGCGTTGAAACCTGTTAAAAAACAGGACTAGACTTTGGTATAACAAAATAACCACCCAAAATTCACCATATAAAATATATATATTTAATTGTACATGTATAAAAAATATATACCAATAAAAATTAAAAAGAAAAAAAACTCCTTCAGTAAATTATTAATAAATCTAAACAAATTGTAAATATATTTAAAATATATCCACCATATAAATCTTAGAAAAGAATTTCCAGATAATGTGCTTGACTGAGAGATGGGGAGGTTGTGACTGTGTACTCCAAATTCAAAACAAAGACTATATTGGGTCAATGTGAAGATCTCAATTCACTACAATCTATGTATGTACACACACATACATACACATGTGCATTTATTTATATATATATATATATATATATATATATATATATATCTGTAAAAATACGTGACACTTATTTTCTCTTTTTTTCAGACATTTGATAAAATGCCAAGAAGAGAAAGATTAGCATTTCTGACCACTTGCTTTACTTCACTTTCAATGAAGGTTCCAAATCTGCCAAAATTGCTCAAGACATTTGAACCGTTTTACAGAGAAGATGCCATTACAGAAAGAACTGCATAGAAATGATTTCCACGTTTCAGGGAAATTCAGCCTGGCAGACTCTTCCTGTTCCGGTCGACCTGTTCAGTTCAATGGGGATCAATTGAATGATCTCGTCCACAATACCCCATTACCTTCGATTCTCAATGGGTAAAGTCCAAGAACTCCACATAGTTAATTAAGCCTTTAGTGTTTAAACCGGCCATATCCAGCCCAAATATTCTACATGATTTACATTCAAACTGGCCATATCTAGCCTCTCACACCTAACCTACAATGACATTCTAAAAATAAACAATCATATCATTGAAACCTCAAAGCTATAAAGTAATGCATGATTAACTCAAAACAATTTGAATGGAAAGGTATTACACTTAACAGAGTAATCTAAACACTAAAGGGTTAATCAATCATTTTCTTCTAGGCTCATTCAATTTCAGTTGATCTGGTAATTTAAATTTAATTGCATAATTCATTAATTTCATCTGAGACTTTTGTTTTGAACTTGGAGAGTTATTTTATTTACATATATTATCTGACAGAAAGAAAAAAAATTCATAAAAAAAAAAAAAATCTACCAAATAAATGGTATCAACTTAGCTGTAGATTGAACATAATCCACATATGAAGGGGTCGTACCCCATCTCTCAAATGATGTTTTCTCTAAAATTGGAATCCCACTCACTTTTATGAGCAGGAAGGCCACAAATATTGGGGAGAAAATGCTGACGTTTTCATACCCTTCCATAGTTTTCTGTGCAGTTATGTACAACCCAAGCCACAACAGAATTTCTCCAAAATAATTTGGGTGCCGTGATATGCTCCAAAGTCCACTCCGGATATATTTGCCCTAAAAGAAAAACAAAATTTTGTTGATTATTTGATTTTGGGGTCTTATTTATATTTGCTCAAGAAGTTTTGTACTGGGTTAGTGGTAAGGTGCAGAAGTTGTGCTGTGCATAAGAAATTTTGTACCAATGATGCGAGTGAACTAACAATATATATATCCACAGTCACATATCTTATGATATTTACTTTGTATTATATTATACTTATTTATTGTGCTTTTACTTATTAATTTTTCTATATGTGACAGTGGATTTTCATCGATGAGTTCATGAACCTTGGTTCTTTTCCCTAAAACTATATATTTATATTTTATACTGTGGAACTTAATCTAATTTTAATTTTTAATAAATTGAATTTAATTGAGTTTTTACCTGTAAATTTGGATTTTTATCCCTAATATTTTTGTTTTATATATATATATATATATATATATATATATATATATATATATATATATATATATATATATATATAAGCAATGTTAAATCTCTGAACGAGGTATTAACAGTAACTGCACGACAAGGTGAAGTATATTTGCCACTTAAATGTGGCTGACCCCTAAGGGTGGATGTTACTGTTGCTTTTAGCCCCAGGAGAATGTGTATATACATATATATATAGATATATATATATGCGTACTGCCTTAATTCTTCGAAACGCCGGAGTTTTAATGGTGGCAGCTGATGAAGGGGATGTTTCTATGTGGCCTGCTTGTTTGTTGCACCTTGTTTACCATTTTTGGCCTTGTTCTTTTACCATGTCATGTACCCAGTTATGTATCTATATGTACATGTGGATGAACGTATATACATACATGTATATATATATGCATATACTCATACATTGTTTATATATATATATATATATATATATATATAAATACATATTATCTGCTGAAGATAGAGAGAACAAAAGTAATGTGTACCTTGTTTGATGGTTTTGCTCGAAATTTAGATTTCTGGTAATCTGCGATGGATTCAAACAAAAATCCAATTGCCCATAGTGTCCAGCCAGCATAATCTTGATATCCAATAGGTTTGTCAACAGTTTTATAATTCAGAATTAAAGTTGGCATCAAAGTAAACAGAATCCAGACACCTGTTGGAGATAAATCAAAACATGACTTGTAGTTACATGATGTTTCTTTATGCAACTGTAATATACTATGAAGTATATTAAATGTTTTTATAAGTCAATATCATGTTCTGCTGTGTTAGCAATGCGCTTTTTACATTACCTATGAGGTAAAACAATATTTCATGTTTTGAAATGTCCACTTCAGAGAGAGAAAGTTTTTCTCAGACCAATACCATCATCCATTTCTTCAATTTGATTTTTTTTTTTACTTGTAGCAAGGTTGGGTAGGTACCTTGCTGAAAAATCTTAAACTCTGAAGAAATAGTCATTTACCTTGTACTGTCCAGTATATTAAGAATTTTAATGGCCTTCTTTTGACAATATCAAAACGGGAGTCAGATCCTGCCTTCATTATCCTCCTTACCAGGTAGACACCAAGCCTAATGAAATATATTATATATTTATATATATATATATAATAATAATAATAATAATAATATTAGGGATAAAAATCCAAATTTACAGGTAAAAACTCAATTAAATTCAATTGATCAAAAACTAAAATTAAATTAAGTTTCACAGTATAAAATATATATAAATATATAGTTTTAGGGAAAAGAACCAAGGTTCATGAACTCATCGATGAAAATCCACTGTCACATATAGAAAAATTAATTAGTAAAAGCACAATAAATAAGTATAATATAATACAAAGTAAAAATCACAAGATAAAGATAATAATAATTAACTTTAGTTCTTTTCTCTAAAACTATATATTATATATATAGGTAAATTGAAAATTAGAGGTAATACTTGACAATTGTAAGCACCTGTGTATTCCAGCTAGTGGTTGCGGTGAAGGAATAAATTGTAAATCCAAAAGAAAAAAGAAACAACAAAACTACAAAGGATTCCGCGGAATCGTTGGAAGGTTTTCGAAGGACCGGAGAGATTATGTCCGGGTGGAGAATTATACCAGATATAGTACTATACAAAATACCGAAAGGATCGTCACCTCTTACATCACACATTTCTTCTTATTTCAACGTTGAGATGGTATAATTTCCAGGGAGAGAGATAATTTTTGCGGCTGAAGATAGCTTTACATTGTAGATTATACACATATTATATTATGTTATATTATATTATACACATGTAGAGCTTGAAACACGTGTACCGCGGAATCCTTTGTAGTTTTGTTGTTTCTTTTTTCTTTTGGATTTACAATTTATTATATATATATATATATATATATACAGAGAGAGAGAGAGAGAGAGAGAGATACGCATATGCACTCACATATACACACATGAGCGGGCAACAATAACTTTAGGAAACCATTCAGCCAGCAATCTGATCACTTGTCAATCTAGCAAGCAAACAAGCCAGACTGATACATTCTCATCAGAAAGCTGAATAGACAAATGCTTGTACAGGTTGTTTGAGCTAAATTCAACAGCTTGCATAAAAAGAAGAAAAAAAACACAATGACTCAACCAAAAATTAAAAAAACATCAATTAGATTACGGCTGGGATGTAAAACACTGGACAATGATGATGATGAGGAGGATGATGATGTATAACAGTTTACTCAAAGTAACCACTCTCAGCTTCTACCACAACCTCAAGACAGCTCCAAAACCCAGCACATGCATTCCACACTGTGTCCCTGGGAAGATCTTCCTTCTTGATCTTGGCCACATCTCTCATCAATCATTCAATCCACAAGTGGCATTCACAGTGACACCAGATCACAGAGTGAAGGATTTTGTTGAAAGCTTACTCCAACTCAATGAATGCCAAGTACCGTGGTTTGCTTTTGGTTAAATATTTCTGAAGTTGCCTTACTAGAAATACTATAGATTTCTTGAAGTTTCTGTCTATCAATGTAAACAATGTGAACAATGTAAACAGTATAGATATTTTACTCACCGTGTTGCCCACGCACATACCATTCCAGTCTGTACCTGCTGTCTGACAAACATAGATTTGCCCCATTTCAAACTCACACAAGCCAAGAGGATAAATGTTGAAAGACCTGCAAATACAACAAATTGATTTATGTAGTGTGTCATTTATTATCACACATTTAAATGATGAACCTGCTGTCTCTTACTTTGCTGTCATCACTCATTCAACTGACATCTTTATGCATGACTAGCATCATTCATTTGAATGAAAACAATGCATGAGAGTTAATATATATACAGAGAAAGAGTGTGCTAAAGAAAAGCTGATGGTGGCAGATAGAGAGTGTGAGATTTCTAGATCTAAAAGTTGAGTTATTTCTCATAGCGGTCTCCTTCATTAGACACGAAACTCAGCTTGCGAAGACCTGTTGGGGCAAGTGAAAGCGAAATCGTGATGGCACCTGTGCCCAGCGTTGCCTTCCTGGCACATGTAAAGACATTCGAGTGAGATCGTTGCCAGTGCCGCTGGACTGGTTCCTGTGAAGGTGGCACGTAAAATACACCATTTTGAGTGTGGCCGTTGCCAGTACAGCTTGACTGGCCTTCGTGCTGGTGGCACGTAAAAGCACCCACTACACTCTCGGAGTGGTTGGCATTAGGAAGGGCATCCAGCTGTAGAAACTCTGCCAAATCAGATTGGAGCCTGGTGTAGCCATCTGGTTCACCAGTCCTCAGTCAAATCGTCCAACCCATGCTAGCATAGAAAGCGAACGTTAAACAATGATGATGACACACACACACACATATATATATATATATATACTAGATGAACCCACCATGATCTGTTGAGTCACAACCACTCCAAGTTGAAAATGTCAATGTGCAGCGAGAAAGGAAAAAATCCTATTCCAAACTTCATACAATAAAATTCTTAAATAATACAGTTCTCCTGCCTTTGGTGTGACAACACAATCATGACTAAGTGTTTCTTCTTTGAAAATGTTCAAATGACTTTCAACATATTTTCCCCACTTTCTTCTTTGCCATTCTTTGTTCAAAGTGAAATACATGGGTACTTCAGCATAAAGTAATGTTTTTGCAAAGTCATCATTGATGCACAATGAAAAGAATTCTGTCAATGTTGTTCATTGACAGCTATATATATCGTCGTTATTTCTGAGCAATATTCTTTGTTTATCTGGCAAATGAACTTGTAGCCTCATTATTACAGGGGCTCTTTCATGAATTGAAGATCCCACAAAAGGATGCAACTGCTTCGGATGGTTCAATATACCTAACCATTAGATATTGACTAATTTGATTATCATTATTTATTTGAACAGCAACATGGTCATTTCCTTTCAGCGTGCACTTGATGACGTACTTAATTGACCTCACTGAGGCAAGGATTTCAACATTGCAGTGACATTTGAATGCTTTTAAGAGTTTCATTATAAGGTACAACCCATTTGCTGTTTGTTTCTCTATTCTTATGAGATTCAGCTCCTCCCATTGCAACTGATCTTCATCTATAAAGAGATAGCCTCTCTCTGTTTTTCTGCCTTTTGATTAAGATGATAAAGATTATTTTATTTTAAATAAAATAGAAATTTTCCCCTTTAAGAAAAAAAAAAAAAAAAATCATCACGTACACAGGATTCAAAAATATCTCAAAAATATAGGGAGGATTTCTATCTTTCAAATCCCTGGCACTTTGAAAGTCATATACATGATTAAGGGAAGTAAAAAGAAGGTAAGTATGATCATTTTCACCCAGTCAGGAAACAGGATTTTGAAGGTGTCATTTAGTGCTTGACTGCACTTGTCAACATTTTGAAAATAGCACGTGTATTTTATATTGAAAGTGTAAACAAATCAAATTCTGCTTAACGTACGACATATAACCCCTCAGAACTTTTTTAAAATTTGGAATTTTCAAAAAATTTTTGCGAATTTGTATTCTGCACACGGGAATTCATATGATTATGCCAAAAAAATTTAATGAGGGATTTAAGGCCTATATAGCTTTTTAGCACATCTCAAGACCAGGGTACAAGCAACAAATTATCCAAAATTCTCAAATTTTAATTGCTAATAACTCTTTATTGATTGATTTATAGCGAAAATGATTATCACGTCATTCATCAGCCTATAAAAGTGTATCATTACACTCAATATGAAAATCAATCCGAACAGAATTGATGCTGGCAGCCAAACTAACTAGATCAACGTAATTGAAAATAGGAATCCGAAGAAATTTTAAAAAAAGAAAAAAAAACACGGAATGGTTAGGGTGCTTACGCTTCACTTCCATTTTTTCTACAATAATTTTAAATCTTTGCTCCAGGTCGTGAAAGCTATTCCCAAACTCCGCCGAAACAATTAGGTTGAGTTTTTAAATATAAAACACACACACACACACACACATTAAAATAGTTAGGGTGAAGCATTCTGTGATTATTACATTCTATGAAAAATAAATCAAAACAAAATATATGGAAGTGGAGAGACAAGTTACTGAAGAGATTGCAATGAAATGATTTAACAAAAAAACAAACAAAAAAAAACTAAATACTGTTTATAAATTAATAAAGGACTGAACCAGTGCGTGTGTTTATTACCGGCATAATGCCTCTCCCAAGGTTTAATTGTATTTCTTTCAACACACGTATTCACATCAAGAATCTTGCACACCAAATACACATACGAAATACTTCAGATAAAGCCGAAACAATACGAAAGGAAGTACAAAGTGAAAACAAAACAGGTGAAGTTTTATATTCTGATGTTTCCGGTGGGAAGCTTACAGCATCGTTCACACGCCAGACAAAATGCCCAGGACAAGCAGAGAAGTGAGGGATGGAATAGGATATCTGACTAACGACTTATTTTACAGTTCACTTTGTATTTCAGGTACTACTAAAGCAGCGCGGACCCGAACGCGCAGTCGCGTGTCCGCGCTAGCTAGTCTTGAGTGGTCGATCCTAACCCTAACCCGCGTGTGCAAATGAATACGTGTTTAGGGTTAGGGTTAGGATCGACCACTCACGACTAGCTAGCGCGTTCGGGTCCGCGCTGCTTTAGTAGTACCTGTATTTCATTCCTTTTGTTTCAGCCTTATCAAAAAAGTTTTTATCTAGCACACATACGTTTCTCTCTCTAACTATATGTGTGCGTGTGTTTGTGTAGCCTATGTAGGTACAAAGTGTACACATGGACAAATAGATATAAAGAATTTAGCTTTTCACCCCCAAAAAGGACTAAGTCAGAAAAGTCAAACCTAATGTTAATGCAATAAACTCTCGGAACAGCTAAACTACAGGGGAGGGGGTCTTCGGAGAAGAAGCCCACCACTACTACCTGACGCAAGTGTTTCGTCCTTAACTAAATTATTGGGTGCCTTTCTGCTGACACTTCTCAGCCACTTGAACATCGGACACTGCTACTAATTTAAAGTCATTTTATATTTTATACCAGAGACTTAGCTATCCATTGACGGTCAAGGTAGACCATCACTATTTTAAAAAAACACGTGCTTTCTACCTGTGGCTCTAGACTCATAAGCTTCCTACATGTCTTTGCAAACCTTTCAAACAAGTGTGCCTACCAGTATGCAGAAAGAGGTTTATTCATTCTAATATGCAAGGACTGTGGCTTTTAAAGCCACAATTTGCGGTAATGACGGACACTTCTGTGTCCCTGTGTGAGTTGCACTTGAAGTAATGTTACATAGTTACCCATTTACTAATATTTTTTTTTTTTACTCTACTTATTTTATTCATTCTTTTACACTAGTCAAGTTATGTATTAATAAAACATTAGTAATTTAATAATCAACAGACACCATTTGATTTGCAATCGTTACGTAACATTCCGTTATGAACGTATTATCGAGTTAGAAAACAGAGAGATCTAATGCATACAATATTAATTGATAAATTAATTTGTATCCATTAGATCTCTGTTTCTAACTCGATAATAAGGTAAACAGATAATAATCTTTGATATTTTACGATAGTTTATATAATATATTTACTGAAGAAATATCTCTTCAAAATATAATATATTAAAAATATTGGATAAAAATATTCCTATGAGATTGTCGGTAAAACATAAATCTGAAATAGAAGCATGCTCTAAGTTTTAGAGCAGTATATTATTATTCAAATTTATATATATATATATATATATATATACATACATATATACATACATACACAAAGTTGGGCAATATGACCTGACACATTTGTAGGTTTAGTTACATGTTTTACATTCTTTTCCCCTCTATTTCGCTTTTATTAAACTTACAAATGCGTCAGTTCATTTTGCCCCACCCCGTATATAGTGAGTGGACAAACGAAAGAAAAAGGCATTTAATGCATTTTAATAGAAGTAAAGTATATTTTAAAACACGGAGCCGAATCAAAAATGTTTTAAATAATAATAATTACATATTCCTACCGTTATGTTACCGGCATAACTACAGGGTTTTACCCCCAAGACTTTTTGGGAGGTCATAACTTTCAGAAAAATGAATATTTTTTAATGAAATTTTCTATGCATATAGTATTTACTATGTAGAATCCGAATATGTGTTGGAATGGGGGTGGGGGACAATTTTCGGAAATTCCAACAGAGTCCACTTAAATTCATCTGTAGCTATGCCTATGTTACCTCGTCTTTAAGTACATAAACACACATACAAGTAATTTATACGCACCTGTACAATCGTAAAACTTATCAGTTTTCAAAGCAGCTGACACCGACCATACAGCCCACTGAATACCGAAATCTATAGCAGCAATACTACCGAAATAATGTAATAACTCCGACATTGTTTGTGATTTATCTTTTGCTGGTGTTATGCCTAAGACTCGCTTAAAGTAAAGAACAAACAAGCACTTTCTTTACAATTTCACCGCTTACTTCGTCTCTTTCGAACTAACGTCACTCTCTAATTATCATGTCTCACACTCCCCATCACTCACTCACTCTCTCTCTATCTATCTTTTAATGTGTCAGTACCCGTGACACTTACAATTCGGTATTTGTTGATTATCACACCCCATTCAGAAAAAATATCATTAAAATAGGTTATCTCCCCACTAAAAAATTGGGTTAATGTTTACAATATTACCCGGAAACGAAATAAGGAAAAAGAAATAAAACGGATGTAAAAAAAATTTGTAGGAAATGAATTTGAAAGCAAAAATGCGCGGAAAGCAATGGTGGGGTCGGGAGAGGGCTTCGGAAAATTCACAAGATCCGAGTTTTTCTCTCATAACTTTTAAGAAAATGGAGTTTTTTTTAAAGGAAATTTTATAGAAATACCTTTCAAACGGCATACATTACGGTTATAAAGAAATTTGTGGGTAAAATCTTTTCCGAAGGGGTGGGGAGAGGACTTCGGAAAATTCACCAGATCCAAAGTTTGCGCACATAACTTTGAGGAAATTGGCTAAAATTCCACAAAAACTGTTCGCTGGGAGGGCTGCTATCAGAAAACCGCTACTTTCAAAAACAAATGTTGCAAAGCGTTTAGAGTGGAGTAAAAACCTACAGAATTGGTCCCTAAAGCAGTGGAAGAATGTTATTTTCTCAGACACGTCATCCTTTACCTTATTTCTGACCACTGGCTGAGTATACATGTGAAGACAGCCAAAAGAAGCATTTGACCCAGACTGCCTTCTTCCAACTGTTAAACATGGAGGAGGATCTGTGATGATCTGGGGGGGGGGGGAGCTATATCTTTGAAATCCGCCAGCCCAACGGTTTCTCTTCAATGAACAGCTGTGCATTGCTTCAGCATATAAGGCATCTGAAAACCAACGCCAGAAGTCAAACCATATTACCAATGACATCTACACTGTTGATAGAAATTTGTACAGACACTTGAAACCAGGTGTTCTAAGCTTAGCTTGTTGTCTATGAGTGCAAAAGAAGAATGGCAGATACTGGACGAAAATAGTCCAGGAATTGGAAGAGCATTCTGGAACACAAGCTAACCACATTTGGAGACATTGTTTATACTATCTGCAGTTTAACGTACGCTAAGGAAGTAATTCTGACAGCATTTACAGTGTTAACATTTCACTGCTTCCATGACTGACAGTGTTATTTCTGAACTCAAGAAAGCAGAATTTGAAAGTAGAGTCAATAGAGAGGAGTTCTAACAAGATCTTGTCAACAAAATCTCCATACAATGTTTCCGATATCCAAGTGGCTAAAAATGTCAGTAGGGCACCTGAAAGTCATGACCTAGGTGTGGCCCAGCACCCTGAGAGTATAAGAAGTTAAGGGCTGAAAACATTTGCCTGAGGGGCATTTCTTCTCTGAAGACTTGGTGTTCATCTCTCCTGGTACTTAATTTATCGACCCTGAAAGGATGAAAGGCAAAGTCGACCTTGGCGGAATTTGAACTCAGAACATAAAGACAGATGAAATGCAGCTAAGCATTTCGCCCGGCGTGCTACCATTTATGCCAGCTCACTGCATTTACGAAATATTGTTGTTTATAATGACTATGGGACAATCATGCTACCTCAGATCATTATATTAAACATACTATATTAAATGTAAATGGCCACTAAGGTTATCAAGTGTCCTATGAATGAGCAATGTCCAATCTGTGTCTTTATTGATACCAAAATATTTTTGACACCTTACCATATCTTAGTTTAATGGAATATTTCAATGGAGTAATGTAAACTACATTTTAAAAAACGGTAATGTTTAATTTTAGTGGTATTTGGCTGCTATTTTCTAGCAGATTGATTGATCACATCAGAGATATCCTGATTTACATAATTGGTAGTATTTCATCATGTCCTTTCCCTTCTGTTAGTGTTCCAATTCAATCCATTTGTGCCTTTCTTCTCCCCTCTATCTTTAAACAGTCTCTATAAGACTCAACTACCATTCACCCACTTTTTGTAGTTTCACTCTCTAATATACATTAAAGAAAAATAACCTAGTAAGAAGTTTGGTGAGTGAGAAGAAAAGAAGAGGTGAATGGGGTGACAGAGGAGGAGATGACACAAATATGGGGTGACGGTTAAAAACAGAATAAAAGAAAGGAAATGATTATGGGTGGTACTGTTACAGAGGAGGAAGAGGGGTACTGCTGAAGACCCGGTTTATGTCAACAAATCTCACAAGAAGACATTGAGTATGTGTATACACCGATACGTTAGTGTCTGCACACGTAAACATGTAGATGTGTGTGTATGTATATGTGAGGGAGAAAAAGAATTTGCGTTTATAAAGGAGACAAAGAGAGAGACAGTGTGTGTGTGAGTATGTATGTCTAAATTTCTATTGTGAATCAGTGTATATGTGCATGCATTTTTCTGTCAGACTACCTAAATATTAAATGCGGTTTTAGAACCTTAAACTTCACAAATTATAACTCTGAGTCTCCAATGTCCGATCGCTGCTTGGGCATATGGCATAGTGGTTAAGAGCATGGGTTACTAACCCCAAGATTCCGAGTTCAATTCCAGACAGTGACCTGAATAATAATAATAATAATATCGAAAAATACCTTGGGAATGAAACCCCAGGTTCGAAATTTCCCCAAGACACCTGATGAAGGCTGGAGGGTATATCAGCCGAAACGTTGAGCAAAATGCCTTCTACTATAGCCTCGGGTCCACCAAAGCCTTGTGAGTGGATCTGATAGACAGAAACTGAAAGAAGCCCTTGGTATATATGCATGTATGTCTATGTGTGTGTATCTTTGTCCCCCACCACAGCTTGTCAGCTTGTGTAGGTGTGTTTTCGTCCCAATTAGTGGTTCGGCAAAAAAAGACCGGTAAAAAATGCTTTTTATTTCTTAAACACGCAAGATATAGTCTATAAATTTCGATGTTTTTGAAAGATACTATATTTTATCATCAGAATTTATATACTTTCTCACACAACAATTAAGATATATTTATTTTAAATCACTTATTTGTTTATTTTAAATCGTTCGTCTTTTTTTCCCCCGTCTTTCTTAGTTTGGGCGCGATTTTTATTTATATTTTTTTTTTCCTCAGTGAAAATCGTGCGGGTGAAAAGATCAATGGAGTGGAAGGTGAAATTTCCGAGGCTTCCACCTCACCCCCACCTCGTTTTTTTTGGCCCTCAAAAGGGTTTCGTAGTATATTAGGAGGTCACAGAAATTCAGTCAACGAAAAAAGAAAAAAAAAAAATTCCAGTTTCCGGGATGGAGAGGAAGGTTCCCCTTCGCCCCCTCTTCCGAATTAAAATAAGAGATTTGCAGCATATTAGGAGGTCAGGGTACTTGATTCCAGGCAAAAAAATCCGAGTTGTTTTCTTTTATTCTATGTGAAAATCGTGCGGGTGTTAATATAAAAATTTACCAAAAGGGTAGACCGATAGAGCGAGTACTTGGTTTTAAAAAATAAGTCATAAGGTCGATTTGGAGCTTATAGGCGTTTCCGCTCAATAAACACTCACAATGCCCAGTCTGGGAATCGAAACCGCGAGTCCGCTGCCCTAACCACTGGGCCATTGCGCCTCCACCACTCTCCTTTATATACTTTACATTTCAATACGCTTAAGGTCGACGATAACATGCATCTATTGCCCTCTCTTATGCACACATATTACCACAGACACACAAGTCCATAACCTCTCTCCTTCTCCATCATATTCTGTGTTTCTATCACCTCCTATCTCTGCTACTCTCCCCCCCTCTCTCTCTCTCCTTTAATTACTTTTCCTTACTTTTCCCTCCTCTAATCAGCAAGACCACTTGCTGGCCGTCGAGTTGGTGACACTTAACGGACCGGTTGTCATCGGATTACACAGGAAAAATAATTATTCTCGCACTAAACTTTATCAGGTAACTTTGTCACACTCATAATCCCTTTTTTTTTTTTTTTGTCTTTTCGACTATCAAGAAATTTGTATTGCTTCACTTTTTATACAACGAAATAACCATGTTGCACGTTGCTGTCCTTGGGTTGTTCGTTCCCTTTTTTTCTTTTAGACATTGTCTTTTGTTTTGTTTTTTCAATTTCATTTCTTATACATGAGAGTAGAAAGTAAAAAAAATAGGGTTGAAATAGAGTTAAGTATACTAAAAAAACAGACTGGGAGTGGATGAATGAAAGGTGTCCAAGGAGGGGAGTGAACATCAAGAGAAGTACTGATATTTGAGAAATGATATATATATATATATATATATATATATATATATATACATACATACATATATATATATCAATTTAAATAAGAGCCATAACGCAATCTTGTAATAAAACTTGTTTAATATCCTATAGGATTGCCTTATGGCTCTTATTTAAATCGATATGTACCCAAAATTGTATCACATAATTGAAAGTCTTTATATTTAAACAAAGTATAAACAACTTTTCAAGTGAGAATTTTGCTACTTTGATAACAGGTACAATATTTTACCAAATATTTGGTAGAGATTTAAATATACATACATACATACATACATACACATACATATATATTAATGACGATTTTGTCTGTCATTAACGAGTGTTCAGCTTTGTCGAGTAAGATGATGTCACAGATTCACCCATAACGACATAGACTTTTACCGAAAGATTTCCATATATATATACATATATATATAACACGCTCACACACTCCCACTTATTACTCTCTCTCTCTCTAGAAAGACAGGTGCTGAGACAAAGGGTAAGGAACTTTCTAAAGTAGAAAATGAAGACATGTAGTTGAAACGGAGTGGGGAGGACAAAATGGGATAACGTGACACGAATTGGTTTGAAAGAGTAAAAGTGAGCTGTTGGACAGGTGGAATGAAAAGGAAAAAAAAAGTGGAGAGAGATAGAGAGAGAGAGTTGTGAAAGTGAGAAAAAGGAAGAGAATATAGAGAGAACCCGAGATAGAGAGAGTTAAATTGGAATGGGAAAGAGAAGAGAAAAAGGAGAAAGAGAAAAAAAGGAGGATCTTAAGGAGTTAAGTAAATGGATAAAGAACTTTGTGTGCGTGTATGCACACTTGACTTTAAATATATTGGTTTGAAAATTTGGCACAAGACCCCTCCCCAAGTTCGAGGGACGAGGTGAGTCTATTACATCGACCTCAGTGCTCAACTGGTACTTATTTTTTATCGATGCCGAGAGGATGAAAGGCAAAGTCGACCTTGGCAGAATTCGAACTCAGAACGTAAAGACAGACGAAATGCCGCTAAGCATTTTGCCCCGTGTGCTAACGATTCTGCCAGCTCGCCCGCCTTGAGTTTATATTATTTGCAGTTTAAGATGGAAACGGTAGTTTTTATCTCTTTACGACCTAAATTCAGATCCTGTCGGAGTTTGAATTTGTTTTCCGTCTCTGAAGTCAGTGAATCGACTCTACTCCACCCTCACACCACACGCACGCACACACACATACCACACACACACACACTTCCCATACACATACACACATTACCTCTCCACTTCATATTCACACAATGCCCCATTACATTGTCTTGTGAGTGCGACACTTGACATATACCATATGTAGCTTGAGATACTCTGACTTAACTGTTGTTGTTAATCATTAATGAGTTTGTGGCTGGTAGTGATAGTGGCGGTGATGATGGTTTTAATGATAAGGATAGTGTTGTTTAGCTCCGGGTGAATTCTGACTGACCCAAACTGCAATCAAAGAAAGGCATTCTAGCTGTGACCATCCTGTCTTTTTCGAGAAATGTGGATTACATTAAACATATCGCGAAGCAACCTCACTGACTTATTCATCACTGAAGACATGTGGCTGCTGTTGTGTACCCCCTGGTCAATTCTGATCCAGCAGGTCTTATACACTAGATGCTGTTGTACCCCCCCCCCCCGGGTCTGATCCAGCAGATCTTATATACAAGATGCTGTTGTGTAAGCCAGGGGTTTTCAAACTTTTTGACTTGCGGACCCCTTTATATTTCAGGCTTTACCTTAGGGACCCCCTTATAAACGCTTATGAAATTTATACATACATATTTGCTTAAAATAACATATATTTTTATATTTATTTATTTAACATTATTTAACAAATAAGTTTATTGTCAATTAAAAGATTTCGATTAAAAAACATATATAAAATCAAATTGCCCATAAAAAGTATTTGCTGTCTACGGACCCCCTGTCTTGTCCTTGCGGACCACAGTTTGAAAAACGCTGGCGTAAGCCCTTGGTCAGCTTTAATCCAACAAGACTCCTTATAAAACTCTATAGTCCTAGTACCACGTCTCCATCCAACTGAGGAATACAGTGGACAATTGTATGAGATGCTTTGTAATAGGATATGTTATACTCTGCACTGTCCAGACTATTTCTGTACTCCTTCAGATATGTCCATTCCAACACACATTGATAAATCAATCAGAAATACAGCAGTGTGATGGTGTTGACATGTACTCCCTTCACTGCCCAATCTTTCCCCTGTACGTGCAAAGATTCTGGTTTTGGTCGCAGTGGAGATGAACAAGGCAGATCACAACAGATTCTTGTTTTCCTCTCGACGCATTTGGTTGTGTGTAACCCTTTACGGTGTTTGGAGCCAGAGAGGTTATTGATGTGGGGGATGTAGTAGTGTTTTCGGATTTTGCGTGTTTTGGAGGTGGCTTTTTCATGTAATGACAAGGACTATGGAAGTGGAGTGGAGTGATGTGCTGAAGGTTACTGTAACAATAAACTATGGCTCTATGCATGTCCAGGTGGTGATATTTAATTTTTAGTATTTTTGTTTCTCTGTGTAGGTGGTCAGTGGTGATTGTCTCGTATTGTGGTAAACGGTAGTCGTGGTAGTGGCAGCAATGGTGGTTGCAGTGAACTATGTTAGCGGTAGTGGTGATGGAATCTCTAGGTTAGAACTACCGCCTTCCCTTTTCCACCAAGTATGTCCATGCACCACAGCCTCTCTCACCACCACTATCACACTTTAGGCAAGAATGTACTGGAAAAATCAGTGGGTAGTATGTGGAGTATGTATGTGTCGTGTATATGAGTAAATGTATGTATGTGTATGTGTGAAAGGAGAAAAAGGTGATGGTGTTTGGACATAACAAGGTAAACTTGCTGTGACAGGTTTGTTCTGTTTGTTCTAGTTGTGGTAGTGGTGATGGTTTGTGGTGGTGGTGAAACTAGGTAGTGGTAGGAATCCAGAACAGAACAGAAGAGACATCAATAGACAGATGTTTTATTGGTTTAGCAAAAAGTCCCTCTCCCTTTTGGACACTTCCACACTCCCACTTCTCTAGCAAAACATTACTCTACATACCTCACCTTAGGCATTTCAAGTAAAGCTAGTGGTTGGCATTTGGCTATGGTATTAGTTGTAGTTTGGTAGTGGTGGTGGTGGTGGTGGTGGTTAGTGATGGTGGTGGTGGAATTTCTTGAACTTTCATAACTTTATTTGAACTTTACAATTTGAATTTATCCTTAACTCCAGTTGCTGTAGCCAACTTACTGAATTTCTTGGAAGTTATCATGGGTGATGGCACATGGCTTATGGCAAAGCTCTTTCTAATGGGCATGAGACCTGACCTTCATAACAAGTTGAAATCCTATTTTCTTAGTCAAAAAGAGGCACCCATTGTGATGACATTTGGAGTCTTGCAAGACCCTTTTCCATACACTAATAGCAAGACCCTTTTCTGTACATAAATGGCAAGACCCTTTTCCATACACAAATAGCAAGACCCTTTTCCATACATAAATGGCAAGACCCTTTTCCATACACAAATAGCAAGACCCTTTTCCTTCTCTCTTCTCCTCCTTTAAATTATATTTTTCTTCCCCATTTTTATACATGAATATATACACATCTTTTATGTCAGCCATACTTTAGCATGTATATCTTAGAGAACAGAATTTGAAGAAATTTTTGTAAACAAACAGGTAACAAACGCTACATCCATAAAACGAAGGTCTAAATCCCTCTGTACTAATCAAATTGTTTACAGAACAGTGAACTCCTAAAGAGAAACATAAACATACAAACTTTACCCAAATAATTTTTGTGAAGTTAAAAGCAGAAGATACACAGTCTTCTGTATTAACAAAGCCAGCCATGACTTGCCTGATTTAATAACCTCCACCTTACAAATGAAGACAAGAAATACCCTAAATAGCAACAATAGGTAAAGAAATGGCCAGCCTAAACTTAGAATGTACCTATATTCTTTTGTGAAAAAAATGCTGATACACCTCAGTACTAAAGGCTTAAATAGGACTTTTGATCTTTAGCAAAAGGATTGAACTTAATAATACCAAAAGCAACAAACATGCTGTCACATTTTGTGTCTGCCTAACAAAAAGAGAGAAACACCTACACAGTTGTTTACTAAATTCTACATATATTCTTTTATTTGATTGTAGCCATGTTGGAGCTATTTAACTACATGGAGTTTCTTCCCCTGACATGTGATGGAACCTGTGATGGGGGGGGGGGGTGATTTAGCTGTGATGGCGGGGGGTGATTTAGCTGTTGTTTTTAGCACGTTCCCGGCCACCCGATGCTATCTTCATTTCTTTGCCACTCTGACATGTATCTTAATGTTTTTTCCATATTTTTTCTCCTCGTAAACGCATTTAATGGAATGATGATGCATACATA
Organism: Octopus bimaculoides; assembly: GCF_046866305.1. NCBI lineage: Eukaryota > Metazoa > Mollusca > Cephalopoda > Octopoda > Octopodidae > Octopus > Octopus bimaculoides. The sequence continues at coordinate 6,097,148 of NC_142954.1, forward strand.
CAAGGGTGGTCGTCTGCTGGGATTTAAGCAAAAAAATTTGGACTGTTCATATTATGAACTCTTGATTTTTAAAAAAAATTCAGAGAGCAGAACTTTTAGGGTTAATGGGGTGGGGATCTTTCTGATTTGGCGGGCGCCACAAAGATCCCGAGTTTTTCCCTCATAACTGTGTATATATGTGTGTGTGTATATATATATATATATATATATATATATATATATATATATATATATATATATATATATATATATATATATATGTGTGTGTGTGTATGTATAATATACGTTGGCACTCCGTCGCTTACGACGTCGAGGGTTCCAGTTGATCCGATCAACGGAACAGCCTACTCGTGAAATTAACGTACAAGTGGCTGAGCACTCCACGGACACGTGTACTCTTAACGTAGATTCTAGGAGATATTCAGTGTGACAAGGCTGGCCCTTTGAATTACAGGCACAACAGAAATAGGAAGAAAGAGCGAGATAAAGTTGTGGTGGAAGAGTACAGCAGGGTTCGCCACCATCCCCCTGCCGGAGCCTCGTGGAGCTTTTAGGTGTTTTCGCTCAATAAACACTCACAACGCTCGGTCCGGGAATCGAAACCACGATCCTATGACCGCGATTCCGCTGCCCTAACCACTGGGCCATTGCGCCTCCACATAAGGATAAATATGTATATCCGAATTTGTCTTCTGCTATTTCCTTCATCAAGTCTTCTGTAATAATAATAATAATAATAATAATTTTTTTGTTTATATTTCTTGCACTGAGGAGAACAGGTGATAGGTAATTAATTTAATTTAATCAAATTAATATAATTATTCTACCATGAATTTACATGTTAATATCGCAGTTTGAAACGATCATATGCATGTATTAAAATTCTTCCAAATTTTGACATCTCTTTTCCATTTTTAACAAGTTTGTTGAGTTCTATGGGATACCTTTCCATAAATTCTCGTAATACACTATATACAACTAATATATATATATGGCAAGACTTCCTTTAATTTTTTTTTCTACACATAGTCTTCGGCTATGGAGAATACGAATCTGCAAAAAAATTGGCAAAAATCGGTATTTTCAAACTAACCCCCACCCCCCACTCCCACACTAAATTCTTCATTTTTAACTCTTTTCAGATTTTTTTTTTTTTTTTTTTTTTTCAAAATATGCGGAAAAATACGGAGATTATGATTCTGAAACAAATTTCCAGAAATTTTTCTATTTAGGGTTAAGGTTTTAGGGTTAGGGTTTTAGGGTTTGGGTTAGGGTTAGGGTTTTAGGGTTAGGGTTGGGGATTTTAGGATTAGGTCTACGGAATAAAGTGAAGGGGTGGGGGTGGGGGCAAAAAATTTCAGAATTCCGATTTTTTGCAATTTTCCGGAATCTCCGTATCCGAAAACGCAGGTTTTTGGCAAAAAAAAAAAAAAAATAAAAAAAAAATAAAAGAAAAACAATAATTTGCGAGAAAATGGCGTTGTGGGGGAGGAAGTCTTTCCTTTATTTTGCCTAATAAACGCACGCGGTATTTTTTTTTTCTGCATGCATCATATATATATACATATATATATACAAATAATAAATGAGTATATGCATATATACGTACAGGTATGTGCAAACCTCCGTCTACCTGTATATATAGGTGCATATCTGGGTACAGGACATTGCAAACAAAACGTAGACAAGAAAATAATTATAACCAGAGTACAGAAAACACACAAGCCACATAGAGAACATTTTCCTTCATCAGCTACCCCCGTTTTAACACCGGCGTTTCGAAGAGTTGGGCAGGACGCATCGTTAAAACAGCTCTTCCCATGGACCGCAAATTAAATTTGTATGCACAAATTAAACCTGTGCCATGGAGGAATGTAGTGGCGGACAAGAAACAAGACAGGAAAACAAACGGAAAAAGCTATGCAGCCAGACATAAAAAATTATGTGTATATGAACGCTGTGAGGCACGAACTTGAAAGTGGGGACGAAGTAAGTTATATTTATATATATATATATTTATATTTATATACATATATATTATTGTTTCTATTTCAGATATGACTTACTCATTGCGCTGTGGACTTTACCAGTTCCCAAGTCATTGATAGCTTCAGAGAGAGAGGTTCCAGGTAGTTCCACCGAATCAAACAAGAATGGAGAGTTTAAATACAGTGGTAGCACTAGCCATTGGTATTTTAGCTGCAATCACCATTGCAGCAGTTGTTGCATTGGTAGTGATTTGCAAAAACTGTCATTGCAGACATGTTGATCTTATTACCATGATGCACAAAGAAAGCAGGTTTGTTTTTCTTTTTTTTTTTTTTTGTTTTTGTTGGGATTTGGGACCAGGAATGAGATGTTCTTGTTTAGCCCAAGGTTAACTCTAAATTGGTAAAGTTCTGATCAAATTCATTCCAGCTGGACCATCCCTTCGTTTTAGTAGGCATCAAGAGCTACTTACTGCCTTTTTAGGAATATGGATTTACTAGGAGGAGAGGATTCCCAGTCCCCTTGCACCTGCCCCTCCTGCCCCTTTTAGTTGCCTCTTACGCCATACAAGGAATATGGTGATGGTGGAAGTCTGACATTTACCCCCTCCCATGGACAATAACCTCCCCAAGAACAATTACCCCTGAGGACAACAGATGATGATTTAAAACTTCTCAATATATTGGAGAGGGGGTAATTAACCAAGCGGGGTAATTGTCCTAGGAGGAATTTGTCCTAGGGGGTAATTGTCCTGATATGGCTGGTGATGAAGATATTACTCTTTCTCCCTCTTGTATTTTCTTTCCTTTCTCTATTTTTTTAATTCTTTTTTTCTCTTCTTTTCTTCCTATGTTAATATTGTCCATTCTCTGTTGTTTGCAGCCCCAGTGTCCAGCTACTTCGGACATTGGGCAGTGGTGGTGGTGGTGGTGGTGATCAGATGGATCCAGAAGCCAACACGGTGGAACTGGATGACATTGATTTCCTCAATACCAAGCTGGAGGAGGTTCTACGAGATGAACATTATATTGAAGATGCTACGTAAGTATAATGCAAAGAGAAAGAGAGAGAGAGAGAGAGAGAGAGACAGAGAGAAGTTAGGTATAAGATATAACAGGTGAGGCGACAGAGAGAGAGACAGGAGTGAAAAAGTAAGAATTTCAATAAGGAAATTAAGAGAGGATATATATATATATATGTTGGCACTCCGTCGCTTACGATGTCGAGGGTTCCAGTTGATCCGATCAACGGAACAGCCTGCTCGCGAAATTAACGTACAAGTGGCTGAGCACTATACAGACATGTGTACCCTTAACGTAGTTCTCGGGGATATTCAGCGTGACACAGACTGTGACAGGGCTGACCCTTTCAATTACAAGTAAGAGTAAGAGAAAGTTGTGGTAAAAGCTGTCCCATCAAATCTACCCCACCTATTTTCGCATAATTATAAGAAAATATTAAACCATTATTCTGTTCTAATTTAGTTAATTGTAAGATAGATATTTAAGTGTAATAGAATGTTTTAAAAGAAATTTAAAGTGCCAACGTGATAACTGTAAACCTACCTTTGGGCCACCCTATACTTGTTTCAGACATTACAAATAATGTTAGATTAAATGTGTGTTGAAATACATATCAACATAGAAGGTATGAAGCATACAGGTAACCCTTTCACTTTTCTTCTACTTTTATCATGGTTCCGGTTGTTGCCTTTGCCAGTGGTTTGGTGCCACACTGCATTGCCATACTGAAGACATGCCATTACCTCACAAACAAACTGGTTGCTATGGCAATGAGCAGCTCTCAGCAGATTCACACTGCAGAATCAATGAATGACATAGTGGCTGTGACAAAACGGATTTGCCCAAGGGTCGATGATGTTGTTCGTTCCATGTACCCACCACTTGATCCCCGTCTCCTTGAAGCCAGGTCTGTGAATTTCTTGTTCTTTTCTCTGTTCCTTAATTATTTTTAATGTTATTTTTGTTTGGCCCCAGTCCAGGTGTGATCAAACAGATTTACTACCCTTGACTAACCTGTCTGTACAACATCAATCCATCATTTAGTAAAACACCATACCTAACTGTTGGGGTTTTTTTTAATTGAAGTTAACTTTTTTAAGCTCTGGTTCACTCTCACAATCGGTGCTTCTGTATAAGTCCACTACTTGGATACCCACCAAACACCTGGAGGAAATGTTTCATTGCACGTACACCTGAATGTTACAGATGTTTCGAATATCTTCTAGAAAAAGCATCTGATCAAAAACTAAGATATTCTTGTCATTACTGGTTTTACTAGAGAGAGACATTTTTTATAGAACATTGTTGGAGAGGTAAGCAAGAATTCATTAGTGAGACACTTGGATGGATGTCTCAACAGGAATATACACAGATTGGTCATCCAACAATAACCTTAATTAACCAGCTCCATACAGACACAGGATGTTGCCCCAGTGACCTCCTAAATTATCTTTAGGGCTGTGATGGGTAGCACGAACAAGTCACCTTGATGCCTCTGTTGCATGAATTCAGGCTAGGTGTTGAGTTTAACAATAACCGCTTTTCCTTCCTTCTCTTTCACAAGCCTTTGATGGCCTTGAAAAAATGTCAAAATCTCTGCCTATCATTTGAATGCTTGTATGAAAACCAAACCTCCATGAGCTAGTCTATGTAGGTTTACATAGATTATTCATAGCCTCTCTTACTTTGCAACCTGCTGAAAGTCGAATTCTTCAAATTTATGTTTATAGGTGTACAGCCCTTGTATTATCCCTGAATCACCTTGTCTGTGTTGTGAAGAATGCCTACAGCTTGGCTGGAACCCTTGATTGGACTGATCAGTCCTTAGCTGATGTTGAGGACCATTTGAAGGTAAGATTGTCTTCTGCAGAACTCCACAGTTAAAATTGTATTATTTTTTTCATATTCTCAGTCAGGTGGAAAGGGCTGTACCATGGCCCTTTACAGGGCCACCAAGACTGATAGGGAGGTGAGAAGAGGATATCCTCAATCTACAGACATGGCTCAAATGCTTGTAATAAAGTTGACGTCATTAAAGGCACCCAGGGTGCCAGGTAGTGGTATTAAATCATGCATCAAGTTTAGAAGTCAAATACCTCATGGTGGGATTTGAAGTCAGAACAAAGTTGTAAGAATTTGACTGCTGCTGCTGTTTTTATTATCTTACCTTAAGTTTGGTCTTTAGATCTTTTTAAGACAGAAAAGCAATTGTATTTTATAGTAGGCCCTCTCCTTAGCTTGTATTAATTAGTGTTATCTGTTGTGTTCCAGCCATTACCATGCCAGACATTATATACTTTAGTGTTGTATTCCGTTCTACATTTTCTATTTGGTTGTCTTCAACTTATTCTGTGGTCAAGTGGAAGCGCAATGGCCCAGTGGTAGGGCAGCGGACTCGTGGTCATAGGATCGCGGTTTCGATTCCCAGACCGGGCGTTGTGAGTGTTTATTGAGCGAAAACACCTAAAAGCTCCACGAGGCTCCGGCAGGGGATGGTGGCGAACCCTGCTGTACTCTTCCACCACAACTTTCTCTCACTCTTACTTCCTGTTTCTGTTGTGCCTGTATTTCAAAGGGTCAGCCTTGTCACACTCTGTGCCATGCTGAATCTCCCCGAGAACTACGTTAAGGGTACACGTGTCTGTGGAGTGCTCAGCCACTTGCACGTTAATTTCACGAGCAGGCTGTTCCGTTGATCGGATCAACTGGAACCCTCAACGTCGTAAGCAACGGAGTGCCATCATCATTCTGTGGTCAATAATATATTCCTCCGGAGATAATATCTTCAAATTGACACAATGTGTTGCGAGTGACATGAAAACTAAATTCTTTCATACTTGCTGTTGGTAAAATGTCAAGCATCGTCAAAATACATTTGTGGAGAAATGCTAAAACATCAATTCCAAAATATTTCCATTGGATTCTCGTTTAAGCAGCCTAGAGTAATCTCCCTTCGTCAATAGAGACAAGTGTAAGCCACAAGAGCATAGCCGGAAATCGAATCTAATTCTTTTTGGTCTAAAAGTTATCTTTCATGTAGAGAGATGACAAGAGCTGAATCTCTTATCTAGTTCCTTTCAACTGATCTAAAGATAAATAAGATATATGATTTAAGGCCATTGTGGAGGAAAGCAAGCATGTTGTATCAACATAGCAAGAACGATTGAATACAACAAAATGTATGTGAGAGTGAGTCAGTGACATAGCTTCCAGAAGACTAGATATCCACTAGCTAAAATCGGAAAAAATCCAGACTTTTATAACTTCCCATGGAAGTTTCTAGAAGTGTTCATTCTGAAATACTTTTTAGAACAATTCTAGCTAAAATCTAGAATGATTTCAGCTAAAATCGGAAAAAATCCAGACTTTTATAACTTCCCATGGAAGTTTCTAGAAGTGTTCGTTCTGAAATACTTTTTAGAACAATTCTAGCTAAAATCTAGAATGATTTCAGCTAAAATCGGAAAAAATCCAGACTTTTATAACTTCCCATGGAAGTTTCTAGAAGTGTTCATTCTGAAATACTTTTTAGAACAATTCTAGCTAAAATCTAGAATGATTTCAGCTGAAATCGGAAAAAATCCAGACTTTTATAACTTCCCATGGAAGTTTCTAGAAGTGTTCATTCTGAAATACTTTTTAGAACAATTCTAGCTAAAATCTAGAATGATTTCAGCTGAAATCGGAAAAAATCCAGACTTTTATAACTTCCCATGGAAGTTTCTAGAAGTGTTCATTCTGAAATACTTTTTAGAACAATTCTAGCTAAAATCTAGAATGATTTCAGCTGAAATCGGAAAAAATCCAGACTTTTATAACTTCCCATGGAAGTTTCTAGAAGTGTTCATTCTGAAATACTTTTTAGAACAATTCTAGCTAAAATCTAGAATGATTTCAGCTAAAATCGGAAAAAATCCAGACTTTTATAACTTCCCATGGAAGTTTCTAGAAGTGTTCGTTCTGAAATACTTTTTAGAACAATTCTAGCTAAAATCTAGAATGATTTCAGCTGAAATCGGAAAAAATCCAGACTTTTATAACTTCCCATGGAAGTTTCTAGAAGTGTTCATTCTGAAATACTTTTTAGAACAATTCTAGCTAAAATCTAGAATGATTTCAGCTAAAATCGGAAAAAATCCAGACTTTTATAACTTCCCATGGAAGTTTCTAGAAGTGTTCGTTCTGAAATACTTTTTAGAACAATTCTAGCTAAAATCTAGAATGATTTCAGCTGAAATCGGAAAAAATCCAGACTTTTATAACTTCCCATGGAAGTTTCTAGAAGTGTTCGTTCTGAAATACTTTTTAGAACAATTCTAACTAAAATCTAGAATGATTTCAGCTGAAATCGGAAAAAATCCAGACTTTTATAACTTCCCATGGAAGTTTCTAGAAGTGTTCATTCTGAAATACTTTTTAGAACAATTCTAGCTAAAATCTAGAATGATTTCAGCTAAAATCGGAAAAAATCCAGACTTTTATAACTTCCCATGGAAGTTTCTAGAAGTGTTCGTTCTGAAATACTTTTTAGAACAATTCTAACTAAAATCTAGAATGATTTCAGCTGAAATCTTTTCAACCAGTGAGAGGACTTGTTTTAAATTAGTTTAAAACAAAGTCGCCAAAACAAACATGAGATGACTGAGAAGAAATAGAAAGAGAGCCTATAAACACACGGGTGGTTGCTGTTGTTGGAAGCAGTGTATCTAGCTACTGAATTGTTTACTCCTGGACAAGAAGACCTGATCTGAAAGTTACCACGACTTTACTCTTTTACTTGTTTCAGTCATTTGACTGCGGCCATGCTGGAGCACCGCTTTTAGTCGAGCAAATCGACCCTGGGACTTATTCTTTTGTAAGCCTGGTACTTATTCTATCGGTCTCTTTTTGCTGAACCGCTAAGTGACGGGGACATAAACAAACCAGCATTAGTTGTCAAGCAATGCTAGGGGGACAAACACAGACACACAAACATACCACACACACATATACATATATATATATATACATATATATGACGGGCTTCTTTCAGTTTCCGTCTACCAAATCCACTCACAAGGCTTTGGTCGGCCCGAGGCTATAGTAGAGGACACTTGCCCAAGGTGCCACGCAGTGGGACTGAACCCGGAACCATGTGGTTGGTAAGCAAGCTACTTACCACACAGCCACTTCTGCGCCTATGTGTGCAATTGCGACTGTGTGCAATTCATAAAAAACACGCCAGGACCCAAACCAGGCTAGTCCCAGTGGTGGTGGGCATTATGGTTGTGTTAACCTCGGTGCATGACTAAGTCTACCACTTTGGTGTTTTTTTTGTTTTGTCTTCTATTGGTATTGTTGCTATTGAAGTTGTTCTTGTTCTTGTTCTTGTTGCTGTTTCATGTTCAATGTTACTAAACATTGTTTTTGTCATTGTTGTTTCTTCCTGTCACTGTAGGTGCTGAAAGAAGCAAGTGTCTGCTTTGACATGAACGGCTGTCTCCCCTCAGTATCTTCTACGGAGGAGAACCACAACACTCTACAGCAACCCATCATACTGCCTGTCCAGGTCAAAGATGAATCTTCACAAGTTTAGCCTTCAAATACAGACCTATTCATACCTGTATATTATGTGTGTGTGCATGCGTGCAATTATATGTTTGTATATATGTGTGTTTGCATGTATATATTATGTATTACATAATGTACATATATATATATGTATATGTGTATATATATATATATATATATATATATGTATATGTATATGTATATGCATATCTATAGATAGACAGGTGCAGGCATGGCTGTGTGGTAACAAATTTGCTTCCCAACCACATGGTTCCAGGTTCAGTTCTACTGCATGGCACCTTGGGCAAGTGTCTTTGACTATAGCCTCAGGCTGAATAAAACCTTGTGTGTGTATGTATATATATATGTGTGTGTGTGTGTGTTAGTGTGTTTGCTCCCTACCACCACTTGACAACCAGTGTCCATGTGTTTACAACCCCTTAACCTAGCAGTTCAACGAATGAAACCAATAAAATAAATACCAGGCATAAAGCAATTTACGTACTGAGATCGATTTGTTTGACTAAAAGTCTTTGAAGTAGTATCCCAGTATGGCTGCAGTCTAATGACTGAAACAAGTAAAAGGTAAAAGATATATATATATATGAATTATGTATTTTCTTTCTTTTGTTTGTTTTCATGTGTTTTTCCATGTTTGCATTGGTTAGATGAATATGTTACTGACACATTTTTTTTTAAGAGCCAAATGGCCTTTCTCTTCCTACAGCTTTTCAAGTAGGTTTCTTATTCTGTGTGTCTTCAAAAGTGCAAACTGGGTGATGATTTTTTGTCGAGACACCACCGACCTTACTACACAGACATGTCAAGACTACCTGTAGTCTATATTTTTTCTTAAACAAAGGCGGAATTTGAACTCTTAATGTAAAGACTATTGAAATGCTGCAAAGCATTTTGCCTTGCTCAGTAACACTTCTGCTTGCTCACCACCTTATCCCATGCAATTTATATTATGATAATTTATGAGATGCTCCCAGTATAGGCGTAGGAGTGGCTGTGTGGTAAGTAGCTTGCTTACCAACCACATGGTTCTGGGTTCAGTCCCACTGCGTGGCACCTTGGGCAAGTGTCTTCTACTATAGCCTCGGGCTGACCAAAGCTTTGTGAGTGGATTTGGTAGATGGAAACTGAAAGAAGCCCGTCGTATATATGTATATGTATATATATATATGTGTGTGTGTGTGTGTGTTTGTACCCCCAACATCGCTTGACAATCGATGCTGGTGTGTTTATGTCCCCGTAGCTTAGCGGTTCGGCAAAAGAGACCGATAGAATAAGTATTAGGTTTACAAAGAATATGTCCTGGGGTCGATTTGCTCGACTAAAAGGCGGTGCTCCAGCATGGCCACAGTCAAATGACTGAAACAAGTAAAAGAGTAAAGAGAGTATCTGTTGTCCTGATTATTAGGAAAGTAAAAAATGTATAATACAGTATAGTACCCCGGTTTTCGAACAGCTCTGATCACGAATAAATCGTGCTTTATATATATATATATATATATATATATAAAGCATGATTTAGTCATGTTCAGAGGTGTTCAAAAACCGAGGTATTACTGTATCTTATCCAGTGGAAACTTACATTTTTACCATGCGAAAGGATTTTGCCTTTTTCTTCTTTGGTTTTTTTTTTTTAACTATGAAACTGATTCATTTGAGCCCATTACAAAAATGAGATTTTTATTGTTTGCTGAAGAAAGATGGATTAAGACAACAAAGGATTTGTCTGTGCAACATCACATTTTCAATAAAATGGTGGGCTGGATGAAATGAGGTTGCAAACCACTTTGACCTGTAAGGCATAGTTGTAGACTTATGTTCTAAATAAATGCAATATGGAATACAAAAGAATCCGATTCTAATAATAAAAGCATTAAAAACTACAAAAACAATTTATAGAAACTTGCAAATAATATTGTATTTTGGTGGGATGATATATATATATATATATATGTGTGTGTGTATGTGTGTATAAAATCATATTTTAGTACAGATGTCTGTTAATTTAATCTTTTGGACTCTTTTCTCTGATGACAAGAATAATGCCATTGCAAAGATGCCAAGGTACAATATTGTCATTGTGACATTCATGGATATGACGAAAATGAAGAGAACACTTGGTATCTTATACCCATAATAATTATCATTGGTTTCGTTGTTGTTGTCAAAGATGTAGATTTGGTTATTGTTCTCTTCATAATTATAATCTTCATATTCCAGTTCATCGTCATCACTATCTTCTCCCTCTGCACCCATCTCCGACTCTTGTTGGTTCATTTGGTACTGCTCCTGTTCTTTTGAAGTGGCTTCCCCCGCTGCTGGGTCCCTCATTTCGTTTGGTAAATTCAGAAGGGTGCGGATTTCATCCACCACATTTAAATCTTTCGGAACTTTGCTGTTATCGTCGTAAGTTTGGGTCAAGGTCATTGATTCCCCTTCAGCACTATCATCACCGTCATGAACATTATCATTCATCATACCACCAGGGGTCGCAAGCGACGTGTTGTTGGGTTTGGTTCGATTGGCCCCAATGGCTGCTGCCTGATGGAGGAGAAACGCTCTTTCTCCTGCTGATATCTGACCATGTAACTGGATTGATGCATGTTCTCGGAACAAATGTGCTTTGAACACATGTCGGTGTCTGGCTGAGATATTGACGCGAAATGCCATGATGCCTTTTTGCTGCAGCTGGACTATTAAAATGCTTATTAGAATAATGACATGGCTGAGGTTAGAGGAAATAACTCTGGTAGATGAGGTGACGGTATCAACATTATTATTATTTTCATTTCTGCTCTTCCTAATGGTGCCCATTTGTTGACTTTGCGGTAAATAAAAGATCCAGTTACTATTGTTGTAGAAAGGAATATTATTATTATTATTATTAATAGTAGTATTTGTTGTAGTGTTAACAACAGCAGTTAATGTTGTTGTTGTTGTGTCAGAGATGGAGTTTATTTATCCCATTTGACACACTGCAAGCCACCAATATTCTTTATTGTATGCATATGTGTGTGGGTGTATGCATATGTGTGTGAGTGTGCGCAGATGTGTGTGTGTGTATATACACACGTATGCATGAATGAATGTATATTTTATAAACATGTTACAAAATATACTTTGTTTATTTCATTCTGTTATTGTTGGAGGAAGGATTTCTTTTATTTAGAACACAAACACTTAGGTTTCTGTTAAAGATGTCTATTGGTGATTGGGTTTCTATTGATGATGTCATAAAAAAGAATGGTGATGAGGTATCCTCCACCTCCGCTTCCTTCTATTATTCATTATCATCATCACCATCATCATCATCATTTAATGTCTGTTTTCCATGCTGGCATGGGTTGGATGGCTTGACAGGAACTGGTAAGACCAGAGGCTGTATCAGATTTCATAGTCTGTTTCGGCTTGGTCTCTAGTGCCAACCACTCCAGAGTGTACTGGGTGCCTTTTATGTGGCACCATCACCAGTGCTTTTTACATGGCACCAGCAATTAAAATCTTCAAATTGTATTTTAAACGAAAGATTTGCTAAAATTAGTTTTTGCATATAATATTCCTGTTAGCTTATATTATAATAAACATAAAGTTAATTATCGAACGTTTATAATTTTGATATTTTTAATATTTTTCTATCTTAATATTATAAGTATTTTATATGCATTCATTTGTTATTTATTGTTGGTTGATATATGCATTCTTTTATTTTTATTATTGTTGTATTTTGACCTAAAGATTAGCTATATTTTTGAATAGAATTGATTTTCGATAGTTTTACCACACAGCCACCCCTGCACCTATGAAAAAAAAAATGCAAATGGGAAATACCACCAGGCACATACTTGAAATGAATGGAACAAAAATGGTAAACTCTTGCAATTAGGCAAAACCAGTGTTTAAAATATAAAAAATACAAAGAAATTTTCAGAAAAAGATATGGAAGTTATGTAGGACATTTATCCAATACTTTGTAAAGCAATACTACAGAATCAGGTATGTCTATGTTGCCCAAGATGCCACGCAGTGAGACTGAACCCGGAACCATGTGGTTGGTAAGCAAGCTACTTACCACACAGCCACTCCTACGTGACTAACTTTGTGTCTTTATACAGGGCTTTCTGTAACACTGCCGTTTTTGTCTGTTTTACTTCTGTTGGCAGTGATGGTGTCGGGGTCGATGTTAGTATCTGCAATGTTGGTGTTACGAATTATGCTGTTGGTGCTTGTAATGATGGTGTTGGTAGGGGTTATTGTAGTAACGATGCCAAAGTTGGAACTGTTCAGTCCTTTCGTCAAGACGACCACATCACTTTTGCCCGGCCATTTCTTAGGTAGGTCTTGGTGTTTCTGCATTGATGTTGACGAAGGATGCAACTGCACCAGGGTCTGCATTTGAGGGTGGGAGAGAGTCTGCATCGCTCGCAGGGTTAGCAGTGGTGATGCTGGTAGTGGTGGCGATGGTTGTAGCACTGTTGGCAAATTCGACCTTGCCGTCTGCCTTGTGGGTGGCGATGGTGTGGCCGTTTGCATTTGATAATGGCAGTGAGAAGGGGAGTTGGTGCAACGCACGGAACTGCGGTTGCGCATGATCGAAGAAGAGAAGAATGTCTGCCACTGGCTGCGTGGTAAAGAGGCTGAGTCAAGCCGACCTTGTTTCTTGCGCATCCACATTTTGCGTAATTCTGACTGGACCTAAAGAAGACAATAATAATGACAATGATGGTGATGAGTGTGGTGATGGTGATGATGATGGTGATGGTGATGGTGATGGTGATGATGATAGTGATGATGATTATGAGTGTGATGGTGATGGTGATGGTGAAGATGAGTGTGGTGATGGTGATGGTGATGATGATGAGTGTGATGGTGATGGTGATGATGATGATGGTGAAGATGAGTGTGAGGATGAGTGTGATGATGATGGTGATGTTGAGTGTGATGATGAGTATCCCCAAATAGTCACAACTGCGGTGTGGCTTTGTGATCTTCAAGGGTCATTTGAACTTGCAAATTTGCCTTGATCCCTTGAGTACGCAATGAAAATTAGTGAGAGTGTTCATGGTGAAACACAGGACATATCATGAGTCAATGGGTGAGTCTCTACTTTGCTAGAAATAACAGTTGAATTTTCAAATCACACGCCATTTTAAATAAGAAGTCTGCATTGAACAATGTTGACCCAGACTTCTGAAGATAGTCTAGTAACGACTGGAAAGATAAGATCTGTTTAATGAGGGTTAAGCAGAAAGCTAAGCAACTACAACAACAACAACAACAACAGCACAGTGGTGATACAATAATCAGATTAGGGGTGTATGTAGGGAAAAGTTAGTAATCAAGAACTTAAAGATTTCATTGGCCATTCGGAAACTTACCTCTGCATTCATATAACAAAACAAGATCCCAACAAATAGTCCCTGGAAAGACAAAGAATGATAAATTGAACAAGCTACATGTGTTAGTGTTTGTATTATCATTTTTATTGCTAGTGGGACCCATGGAAAAGAAGTACCTGTGTTGATTACTCATAAAAAGCACCCAGTACACTCTGTGAAGTGGTGGTCATTAGGAAGGGCATCCAGTTGTAGAAACCAAACCAAAACAGACTATGAAACCAGGTGAGGCCCCTGGCCTTGCCAGTTGCTGTCAAGTCATCCAACCCATGCCAGCATGGAAAACAGATGTTAAATGATGATGGTGATGATGATGTTATATTGTTTTGGAAAGTACTCTATTGTAATGTTCACAATACTTAGTAGGGCTATTTTCTGACAAACAGATTAGAGTCTCACCTGGAATGAATTAAACAGCATCTCGAAATATAGTTTCACCAGTTCTGCTTTCTTGCCAATGTCATCTGGGAGCCAGAGGAAGACCATGTAATGGATGCCAAATAATGGGATTAGAACCAGTGTCGATTTTGCCAATCGTCTGTGAATTGATAGAAGAAACATTAAGAAGTTGGGAGAAGCGCAGAAAGAAAAAGAAGAGGAGGTGGAAAGAAAATATGGATGTAAGTTGGCGTAGAAATTCTACTATTACCATTGATGTTGGTTTTCTACATTTACACATTTCTGGCCATTTTTTTAAAGCTATCTTACCACTATTTGATAATATGATCGGTTTAATGGTCCTGTGAAGTCTATGTGTAACCTGGATCATGGAATATTGGCCTTCCTGGTGTGTTTACGTCCCCGTCACTTCTGTTCATTGCAAAATTTTGCAAAAATTAGAAAGAATTATTAGGACATGCAATGCAATTCTTGAAACTAAAAGTAGTCTTAGAATTACTGAAAACTTTTTCAGTTGGTAAATGGAAAAGTTTAATACTCTCAAATTTATGCCAATTCAATCTGTCACCTTCCTGGCACGTAAAAAGACATTCGAGCGAGGTTGTTGCCTGTACCGCTGGACTGGCTCCTGTGCAGGTGGCACGTAAAATATACCATTTCAAGCGTGGCCGTTGCCAGTACCGCCTCTCTGGCCTTCGTGCCAGTGGCGCGTAAAAGCACTCACTACACTCTCAGAGTGGTTGGCGTTAGGAAGGGCATCCAACTGTAGAAACTCTGCCAAATCAGATTGGAGCCTGGTGTAGCCACCTGGTCCACCAGTCCTCAGTCAAATCGTCCAACCCATGCATGGAAAGTGGGCATTAAACGACGATGATGATGATATGCTTGAGTAAATAAATACAAACTTGCATAAACGCATATATAAGTATATAAAGTGAGAAAATGAAGATAAAATGAGAGAGAAGTAAAAGTGGTTTGGTTAGATGATGGTAATGAGAAAGATATGTGATTTAAAAAGGACGGCGATCTTACAGTATGAGTCCTAAATATCGGTCTTTTCCATAAAAAGTGTCTTCGGCGATCTTTACCAAAGATCGGCCTTTTCCGTAACACCTGCACGATCTTCACTACGGTGTTAGGGTTAGGGTTTTAGTGTCAGGGTTAGGGTTTTAGGGTTACGGTTAGGGACGGAATTCCCTAACCCAAACCCTAAAACCCTAACCTTAAACCCTTCAAAATAAATCACGCTCTCTGTATGTCTTTTGCTGTTATGATGTCGTTACCCTGTTTCTCACCAACACTTTTTACAGAAAAGGCTGATATTTAGGACTTGTACCGTAAGATCGCCAAAAGGACTTCTCAGTGTCACAAATACTGACCTGTAGCGGTTATTTCTGGCTCTTTTCTTTGGCCGGTTCATATCAAACTTGCTGAATAGCACTCGAATAATGTTGAGGAACAACAAGAAGTTAATCTGTGAAGTACAGAAATATAGTGTACACACACACATATAAAAGAAAATGGAGGATCAGTTTGTGATTTTATTCAACATATTCCTCTCAGATTTACACACTTATTGCAGCAGTCCTTCAGTTTTTCTAACCTCTGTAAAAGAACTCAGAAGGTTGGGCCTCCAGACAGGCCGTTCATGTGACCCTTAAAGCCAGGAACTTTTCAGTAACCCCTTGTATGCATGTATGTGTGGAGTATATACGGGAAAGTGTTCATTAGAATAAAAAAAACAACACAAACTTCAATAAATAACTCAATAGCATTTTATAATATAACAGAGTATTATATATCTATCTATTAAAATCAAAATATCTTGATTAGTGACTGGGATTTCAAGTTTCTTCAAAATATTGATTTCCTTTTACTTTGATTGTGATCATGCTGGGGCACTGTCTTGAAGGGTTTTTTTAGTCAAACAAATTGACACCAGGACTTATTTTTCTAAGCCTAGTAATTATTCTATTGGTCTCTCTTGCCAACCCACTAAGTTATGAGGATGTAAACACACCAAGAACAGTTGTCAAGTGGTGGAAGGATGACAAACACAGATATATGATGGGCTTCTTTCAGTTTCCGTCTACCAAATCCACTCTCAAGGCTTTGGTCAGCCCAATCGCAATAGTAGAAGACACTTGCCCAAGGTGCCACGCAGAAGAAGGAGGCTTGATAATGTTTGTTTCCTTCCATTACTGGTTGCAATTCTTTGCTGAACTACATCTGCCAACATTATGAAGTAACTCTGAGCCCCCAGAAACAGCTGTTGGATTTGTAATCATATCTGCCCCCTCTTTGCCTATTTTTTTATTTACATGTATAAATATTCTATATATAAAACCAAAGACTTTTATCTCTTTATGTTCATCATTCTCTCTCTCTCTCTCCCCCCATATATATACATATACATATATATATATATATATATATATATATATATACATACACACACACACATACACACACACATACATACATACATACATACATACATACATACATATACAAACATACATGTATACACTCACACACACACACACAGACATGTATATTGTCCATAGAAGACTGGTATTTACCATAACTGATCCCATAATGGGGCCCTTCATAATCCAAAAATATGCCTTGTTTGAATGAGTGTACCAGCAGCTGAAATGATAAACAAGAAATCATTATTATCATTATTATTATTATTGAGGTGGTGAGCTGGCAGAATCGTTAGCAGGCCGGGCAAAAAGCTCAGTAGCATTCTATCCGTCTTTATGTTCTGAGTTCAAATTCAACTGAGGTCAACTTTCTATTCATCTCCAACAATGGAGAACAGTTGCCATATTTCATTCCATAACGGATTCCTCTGAAGAGCACAGGGTTACATAACCAGACTGTTAACTAACACTCCATTGAACCACTGGTGCAAAACCAATTGGTAAGTTCGGTCGTAATGGATATATAATACTTCAATTAGCATACCCACTCTACTGCCAGATATACACTTGCATTTTTTCCTGACTTATGAACTCTTAGACGGCTTACAAACACACACACACACACATTTATATATATATACTTGTGTATGTATCTGTGTGTATGTACAGATATTCCTACATACATATATACCTGATCAGTTTACATATTTAATGATTTAATATAGTGCTAGATGCACCAGGCTTGAAAGTAAGATGTGATTATGACTAAAATTCGTTTTGATCATAGGTGTGGTGCTGGATCAGGGCTGACCTTGGGCTATACAACAGCTATAATTGTAGTACTTACTATGTATCTTCTAGAAACAGCCTCACAACAACCCATGGAATCACAAAACTAAACGGAAAACCTGCAAGTAGAAAATGACACTTCAGTAGAATTTAGAGCAGCGTTTTCTTATGCCACCACGACTACCACAACCATCCCATCACAATGATAACTACAACGATTACCAACACAACCACCACCACCAAAACCACTACCACTGCCACCGCCGCCACCACCACTACTGCTTCCGCCACTACTACTACTACTACAACAAATGCCACCACCACCTTCACCACTACTACATTACTACTATAATACTACCAGCACACTGCTACTACAAATATCACCACTACCACCACCACCACCACCGCGACTACCACTATTACTAATACCACCACCACCACTACTACTACTACTACCACCACCATCACTAAAAATACCACCCTCACCACTACTACATTACTACTATTACTAATACTACCACTACCACCACAACCACTGCGACTACCACTACTACTACTACTACTACTACTATCACCACCACTACTACTACTAATACCACCACAACCACCTTCACCACCACTACATTACTACTATTACTGATACCACCACCACCACCACCACTACTACTACTAATACCACCACCACCACTACTACTACTAATACCACTACCACCACCACCACCACTACTACTACTACTATATTTCTTTGTCATGCCATCGACCCAAGAATGGTTATGTTTGTTTTTGTTGTTACAAACATCATGGAAACCTTATTAGTGTTTACAAAAAAACATTTTAAAAATTATATAGACAAAAATGGCAACGGAACGAAATAAAACAAAAAACAGATGACAATGAAGAAAAAAACAATCACTCAAAAAAAAAAAGATGAAATATAATAACAGAAAATTGTAATGGTAACGACAATAAAACTAATCTACAAAAAAATATAAAAGCAATCACGGGGAAAAAAAAGGTAAGGTTGGAAATTTCAAAAATGAAACTAAAAGTAGAATGACAACAACATTTGCAATAAACACATCATCATCATCATCATCACCATCATCATCATCATCATCAACAACAACAATGACAATAACAACAGCAATTGTAATATGGAACCTAAAATTACTGTCTGCTTCCGGTGTTTGATCTTTCTGACAGGTTGTTTACTGCCAAGCATATACCATTATCGATAATGCGGTTTACAACAATAGTAACATTATCATAGGCGCAGGAGTGGCTGTGTGGTAAGTAGCTTGCTTACCAACCACATGGTTCCGGGTTCATTCCCCGCTGCGTGGCACCTTGGGCAAGTGTCTTCTACTATAGCCTCGGGCCGACCAAAACCTTGTGAGTGGATTTGGTAGACGGAAACTGAAAGAAGCCCGTCGTATATATGTATATATATATATATATATATATGTGTGTCTGTGTTTGTCCCCCCAACATCGCTTAACAACCGATGCTGGTGTGTTTACATCCCCGTAACTTAGCGGTTCGGCAAAAGAGGCCGATAGAATAAGCACTAGGCTTACAAAGAATAAGTCCTAGGGTCGATTTGCTCGACTAAAGGCGGTGCTCCAGCATGGCCGCAGTCAAAAGACTGAAACAAGTAAAAGAGTAGTATATGATCCGGGTGAAGCCACGAGACATCTGTGTTTAGGTTCATGATTGTTAGTGCGTGGGTTCAATTCTCAGGTCGAATGGGGCATTATGCAAGGCTCTTCATTTCACGGTGCTTTAATCCTCTCTGTGAAAATGTGTTGCGATAACCTTGCCCTTATTAAGCGATTGTTCATCAAAAAAGCAAACAACCATTGCTAAAATTTGTGTCACTGAGATATCCTGTACTCTCATCTATCAATAATGAAAACTTGTTTCTTGAGAATTTCCAAGATTTCATTTTGTTCAAAATGTGCAATTCCGTCTTGCATAATGTATGTTAATTTTGTTTTTTTTCATTTGTAGATTTTTAGCTATTTCACTATCGGGAAAGGCCTTTCAACAAATTTCAGCTTAGTGATTTATATGGATGAAAGGTACGTGATGTTTGGCAACATAGCCTGTTAGTAAGCATGTCTGCCTTAGCTACTTTTTCCTTTAATGTGTCATCTGTTCGTTTTAACAATAAATGAATCTAATTTAATAGCAGATTTCGCACAATCTAAAGCTTCTTTGTGTTTGGCAGTGTTTTTATGAGCTAACAGCATTGATTTGTTAGCAATTTTCAACACAATGTTGCAACAAACACAGTAACAAGTGACAAGATTTTTATCATGCTGTAACCAATCTTTAAGCTCAGCATTCTCCAACCATGACTTCTTGACATTTTGGGTGTACCACTTCCTCTTTTTTGGACACATTATTGTCTGTCATTATTTCACAAAGGTTTACAAAACAAAAACACTCACTCAAAATGTTATTAAACAAATTTTAAATCACGAATAAAGGTGTAGGAGTGGGTGTGTGGTAAGTAGCTTGCTTACAAACCACATGGTTTCGGGTTCAGTCCCACTGCGTGGCACCTTGGGCAAGTGTCTTCTACTATAGTCTCGGGCCGACCAAAGCTTTGTGAGTGGATTTGGGAGACAGAAACTGAAAGAAGCCTGTCATATATATGTACATATATATATATATATATATATATATATATATATATATGTATGTGTGTGTGTGTGTGAGTCTGTGTTTGTCCCCCAATATCGCTTGACAACCGATGCTGATGTGTTTACGTCCCCGTAACTTAGCAGTTTGGCAGAGAGGCCGATAGAATAAGTTCTAGGCTTACAAAGAATAAGTCCTGGGGTCGATTAGCTTGACTAAAAGGCGGTGCTCCAGCATGGCCACAGTCAAATGACTGAAACAAGTAAAAGAGTAACAATCAACAGCCCTCTACTTGTTGTCTCTGGTGTATGGTCATATGCTGGGAGTAGATGTATTCCCCTTGTGCTTGTGCCTCTCTCCCAGAGAGTGAGAGAGGGAATTCTAGTCATTTTTACAAAAAATTTTAGAAACTTAAGGGGATAACCACAGCGCCTCTTTCTTTGAAGAATTTGATGAAGATATGTTCTATTCTTAAAGAGTAAACAACAAAAGTCCTTCCAATCTTGTGACCATTGCACCATCTCCTTTTCCTTATATAATAAACGAAGGAAAACTTCATGCTCTACCTAGTCAAAAGTTAGATGCAAAAAAACAAACAACGATACAGTAATGTGACAGTAATAGGAAAAAAAGAAAAGAAGTGGCGATCTTTCGATACTAGTCCACCACAACTTCCGGTCGTTGCGCGTACGCATACTGATTACATGATCGTATAGTGTGTTTATGTGTTTAAAGTTTCAGTTCGGATGGCACCTTACTCACTCGCACCTTGGCCACACGTTTGCCGCAGTACGAAGGCAAGAGCACCCATTCCTCTGTCCTTATTGCCTCTGCAGAGTGCTTTATTTGCTTCCTCCTCCGTTGTGAAGCGCACCTCCACAGTAGCGTATCTCCTTCCTATACTGATTACATGATCGTATAGTGTGTTTATGTGTTTAAAGTTTGAGAACTGTATGCATCTGAGGGGGAGAAGGTTTGAGTTTCTATTTAATGTTGTCTTTTCATATTTTCAAGTCATTTAAAAACAAACACACTATACGATCATGTAATCAGTATGCGTACGCGCAACGACCGGAAGTTGTGGTGGACTAGTATCGAAAGATCACCTAAGAAGTTATTAGTTATCAACTTACACCAGCCAACGACAATATATGGTCTGACTCCGCTCTTCTGAGAAAACATGGCCACCGTGACGAGGTTGTGTAGATAGAGCCCTTCCATCAAAATCCATATGTAGTTGGCAGCCAGTGTGTAGTGGAACAAAGAGAACAATACTTTGCATTGCCAGTGCTGTCAAATATACACATCGTATACATATTAAATGTGTGTGTGTATTTATTCCTTCATGTTGTGCTATAGCTGTCTTTTAAGTCTTCCTAAACTCTTTTTACCAAAGGTTTGTTCTCTATGGTGCAGGAGTGGCTGTGTGGTAAGTAGCTTGCTTACCAACCACATGGTTCCGGGTTCAGTCCAACTGCGTGGCACCTTGGGCAAGTGTCTTCTACTATAGCCTCCAGCTGGCCAAAGCCTTGTGAGTGGATTTGGTAGACGGAAACTGAAAGAAGCCCGTCGTATATATTTATATGTATATATATATATTTGTGTGTCTGTGTCTCCCCAACATTGCTTGACAACCAATGCTGGTGTATTTATGTCCCCGTAACTTAGCGGTTCGGCAAAAGAGATCAATAAAATAAGTACTAGGCTTACAAAGAATAAGTCCTGGGGTCGATTTGCTCGACTAAAGGCGGTGCTCCAGCATGGCCGCAGTCAAATGACTGAAACAAGTAAAAGAGTATGAATAACTTTATTTGTTAAGACATCACAGTTACATTGGGTTACATGAGCAATTTCATTTTCTACTTTTTTTTTCAATTGACAGAAGGGCTCACTATCTTTGTTTTAACACTCTTGTTAGTTCGATGTTCAGTATATGGAATATCGTAAATCTTTCTATCACAATTCATTTCAAAAGCCACAAGTTATTGTTTTTTGTTTTCATTGTTCAGCCTCTATGATTCACACCTACAAAGTCCGGCTGAATTTATGCTTGCTCTTCAAAACGAAATTTTTAAGCAGATAACTTGGTGCGTCTGTCACTGAGTTATTTGTGAAAAACTCTCCTCACTTTAACGGGTATTATTTAAAATTTTGTTGATTACAAAAACGAGAAGATGGAAGGGGAAGAAAGCCAGCAAGCAGATTAAAGAAGGTGAACTAATATTTCTGTGAATAATGAAAATAAAACATTAAGAAAATGAGAATGATGAAAATGGACCTCGTGTTTCATCTTTATGAAGCATTGTGGTTACAAGATTCCATTTTCAGAGGAGACCCATTATGAAAGAAAGAGGAAAGACAATGAAGGGGTCCTCTCATATTTTAATAGTATTAAAAATCCTGTAAAAAAAGAAGTCAAACTCAGTTGTCAGGAGACAACAAAACAAAGGATAATGCGGACATAGCTGGACAGAATATCGTCATCAAAAATTTATAGTAACAAAACAAATTTGTCCGAATGCTAATAGCGGTGTCTTGTATCAGAGCAAGTGAAAATGGGTGGGAAAAAGCTGAATTTGATTGGTTAATTTATTTTTCCTTTTTTTTAAAAATCTAATTCATTGATTAATAAATTGATTTTCTGTTGAATGTGAATTTATGTGTGTGTGCCTGTCTGTGATGTATGTATGTATGTTCATTTGTTCGTTCTATTTTTTTAATTATTATAAATCTTCCACTGAGGAGGGAGCTGGTTTCCAACCAAGATACAAGGCTCCATCTTTGGGTTGTAGTTAACACAGACAAATTCACATTTGGAACTTAAGAAAATTCTTGTATATCTTTACCGTTCCAATCAGAGATTGAACTTGTAATGTACGAATCAGCCGGTCAATTTCTCTTTCTGAAAATCCCAGTTTATCCAGATTTTCCTTTAAGCCTAACAAAACGTAATGCTCCAATTATTATTGGTATGAATATGAATTCATAGTCTGAATATAAAAGCTGGAGGTTTCGAAGCAGTTGTCCACAGATATCCTCTTTTTCTTTGATTTTCAAAGAGATATTTATATCTGCAGGGCAGCTAGCCACTATGATGGTACATACCTTTACCCACAGTCTGCAATGGTTGCATTGTGCTAAACTATTTGAAAGACAGGCCCATATCTGACAGGTCTTCCTTCATAACCCTCAGCCAGATCTCGACAGATCTACCTTGCTTCATCTCTTACTTCCACTCGAGAGAGGCTCTTACAAGTTTCTTCGTGGCCATGCATAGCACCTAGCTATCACATGTGTGTGTCTGTGTATGGGTTTGTACATGTGTATGTGTGCATCTTCCCGTCGTGTGTGTATTTGTGTAGCTACCTAGATTGCTTGATTGATAAATCTATCGATTTAGGTATCAACCAGTTGTCATACTCACCGAACTGTCATCTCTAAAATAGAACTGGCCATTCGAATGTGTTTGGAGATCATCTGGCAGACCGAACCCATCCACGAGGAGTTGCTCCTTGATTAGACAAACAGCTGCCCTCAGAATAAATGACATAAACATATTGATGTGCAGCATGTTGCGAGAACAGTGAAGACGCCTGCAGGTAATAGAAAGCAAATGTTTGTGTGCGTATGATGCATGTATGTATGCGCGCATGCACACATAGGCAAATTGCATTTTAAAAAGAACAAATAACAAAACAACAGATGTCCAAAGGACGTACACCTGGAATATATTACCTTGACATTCAGTAAATGTAGCAAAAAGAAGTAGTGAGGGAACATCATAGCCATGTGTTGAGAGGGATTCCTTGGTGTTTGAATAATTCACCCCTGGAAATATGGGTATTTCGTTCAATATCCTTAAACAAACCTTATTCAGAGACCTTTTGAGCAGGATGGGCTACTCGAACTGAAAAGAATTCTAACCAAGACCCGCTTGCAAGGTAATGCGCTGTTTATCTTGACATGAGATCACCATGTCGTGCACATAATGTTGTGATCCATGTGCCTGGTGTTCCCTAATCAGATGGGTAGTCATGATGGGTATATTGGGCTTTGTATATTTGTACCTCATTGTCACTTTGATGGCCTGCACTACTCTCTCACTCAATAATGATGATGGTTGACTATCCTGTCGCAGACAATGTATGAGTGTGATCGTGAGTGTAACACCCTAACCACTAGGCCATGCATTCTCATATTAAAGCATGTGGCTCTCATGGCTGCTCCCTCACTCAATAATAATAATTTCTAACATAAGTGAATAAATTCACCTATTTAGAGATAGGGGCTAAATGATTAAATCATCTGTCTTTGGGTGGTATATTATTTTATGGTCCTATCTGGAAGGATGACAGGCAATTTTGACTTAGGCAAAATATAAACTCAGAGCACAAAGAGTTGGATCAAATACCACAAGGCATTTTATTCTGTGTTCTTATGATACTGTAAATCTACTTGCCCAACAGTAATACAAATATGGTGATATATTTCTAACTATATCTGTCAGTAAGGATTTCTAACATCAACACGAGGGTCTCTTTTTGGTGTTGAGGAGAAGAAAAGTCAATTAAATTGTCCCTTTTCATGTATTTGGACAAGTATCCAGTCTGAGGATAACACCCCGCTCCGCCATTTCTTTCTAGTAGTGCCAGTGCCTCCAAGAAAGCTTACTGGTCTTGTAATATATGTTTTTTGATGAAATCTCATAAAAGTAAATATTAAAAAAAATATGGCAGCAAAGAAATGGCAGAATGATGAACTTACCGAAAATAGAGCATTACAAGAACTGCACCACATAGTGATACCAGTGATATTCCATAGCCAATGGTATAAATAATTGGAATATGTGATAAATGCACCTGCAAGAGAAAAACAGGAAATATTCTCTTCTTGCTTATGCCATTTGAGTTTAGAGTTTGTGTAAAGTGTGTGCGATCTGGTTTGGTTCAGATTTCCAGGAAGAGTGGTTAATATCATTCATCTATAAAGTTAGGGTGAGATCCAGGTGACAATCGATTCAGTGGGATACTATCAACTGACCATTGACTCTTGCTTCAGGTAGCCTCACAAGATGGTTGGACAGTGGTGGTAACTTTCTATATCAGTTCAGTAGACCACTACCACTTGATCATTGAATATCTCTGAATGGTCAGGTAGAGATGATGAATGTCTACTTTACACCTGTAATATACTATTGCCTGATTGTTGTGCCTTACCTGTGCCTCATCTGATCACAGTGAAGTGTCTGCTTTTTTTGTTTTCTTTAAAAGAGACAAATTCTAAATGAACTAATGAAAATAGACAGGGAAACAAGAAAAATAATGACAGGATTTAGGATGCACCACCCAAAATCTGACATAGAAAGGTAATATATACAATGTATAGAAGGTGGTAGAGGCCTTATACAGCGAGAAAACTATTACAAAATAACCACCATAGGACGACAGAAATACCTACTTCAGAAGCAAGGAAAACTAATACAAATAGCCACAAAATATGAAGAAAATTTAAAAAAACTGTTTTCAGTCTTTAATGAAGCTGACAAATACAAAAAAAGTTTCCTAACAACTATGAAGGAAAAGAAGAAACAACGAAAACTGTAAAACAACTGAAATCAAAACTAAAACTGGAACAGCAGCAGATCATGATAAAACGATGGCAAGAAAGGCCCCTTCATGGCAAATACTGGGTAAACTAAACACAAAAGAAATAGACAAAGCAAAATCCCAACAATGGCTGAGAAGCTCAGGACTCAAAGCAGAGACTGAAGGATTTTTAATTGCAGCACAAGACCAAAGCCTTCCCACCAGAAATTACCAAAAACATATAATGGAAAGAAATACAAGTAACTGCAGAATATGTGGAGGTGGAGAAGAAACAATAAGTCATATTCTCTGGCTGCCCAGTCCAGGCTAAGAAGGGATATATTCAGACAGGACAGAGTTGGGACTTATATACACTGGATGCTATGCCAACACGATGGAGTAACAACAGAATAAAGATGGTGTAAACACACGCCAGAAAAGGTCACAGAAAACGAGAAAGCAACCATACTCTGGGATATGCCAATATACAGAGATAGAGAAATTGAGGCTAATAGGTCGGACATAGTTGTCAAAGATCACCAAGAAAAAAATGCCTTCTAATCAATATATCAATACCAACAGATGATAATGTTTCTCTAAAAGAAACAGAGAAGCTTTCAAAATATAAAGATCTGGAAATAGAGGTAAGTCGAATGTGGAGTCTGCCTGTCTTTGAAGGGACTGGATGTCTGAGGCCTATACGTGTGAATAACTGGTATATATATTTTTACTGTTTTTGCCTGATGAGCTAACATGTATGCATGTGTATATGTAAGCATGATTTCCAATATGAATCGATTACCTTAACCCAACGATTAGTTTCTCCAAAACACTGACTGTAGTTTGTCCAGCTTCGGTTATAGCGTTCAAGTACATACCACTGACCATTTTCCATGCATTTTCTGCTTACCAGACCTAAAATTACAAACAAACAAACGACCAAAACGGGGTTTATTTTATAGATATAGAGGAAGAGAAAAAAAGGGAAGATATATATATATGTGCAAATGTTATATAAATATTTATATCTATGTAGTAGTAGTAGTAGTAAGAGATATCAGTTACCGTTTGTGTAGAAATTGTTAATATAGGAAGGACACTGAAGTTCAGCTACTGTGCCAGCTAAGGTCTGTGGCCAACATAGGATACCATCCCAGATACTACTGCAACGTGCACCTGCGAAATAACAACAACAACAATAACTGCAACAACTACAACAACTACAAAACACTGTTTCTAATTTTAGGCTTAATGTCTAAAATTACCTTTTTTGAAAAGGCTTAGCCTTCACCATTGACTCCAATACTTCACTTTATTTTACCAATGTTGAAAAGTAAAGCAGGCCTCGGTAGGATCTGAACTTAGAACATAACTGTTTGAATCATCACAGAGCATTTTTCTCGATGCGCTAACACAGTGTGAAGGATGATGGGGAACAATTACAAAATTAGACATGGAGTTTAGGATTTTACATATAAGACTGAATGAGAAAATCATGAAATATAAATATCAGGAGTGGCTGTGTGGTAAGTAGCTTGCTTACCAACCACATAGTTCTGGGTTCATTCCCACTGCGTGGCACCTAGGGCAAGTGTCTTCTACTATAGCCTCGGGCTGTCCAAAGCCTTGTGAGTGGATTTGGTTGACAGAGACTGAAATAAGCCTGTCGTATATATGCTTATATATATATGTGTGTGTACATGTTTGTGTGTCTGTGTTTGTCCCCCCAACATCGCTTGACAACCGATGCTGGTGTGTTTACGTCCCCGTGACTTAGCGGTTCGGCAAAAGAGGCCGATAGAATAAGTACTAGGCTTACAAAGAATAAGTCCTGGGGTCGATTTGCTCGACTAAAGGTGGTGCTCCAGCATGGCCACAGTCAAATGACTGAAACAATTTAAAGAGTAAAAGAATATATGCATGTATACATAAGAGTATATATTCATACTTATATCCCAAAAGACACACACACACACATATATATATACTGACAAAATTTAAAATTGATAGTATTCGGGAACGAAGCAGATAACTGTACCAACCTTCTGGATTCGAACTTGAAACCTCGTCACTTGAAATGTTACATTGGCGGTGGGCTTCATATAAATATTTTCTTTGCTCCTCCTTTGAGACTTTCACCTGAAACTATCAAACATAGACATCTATGGTTTATACTGGTTTGCAAGGCCGAAAATATTAGGAAAAAGGATGCTTTCAATTAAATAGATAATAATGTGTCAGATGCTTTAATTTATTAATCCAGAAAGGATTAATGATGTCGTGGATCACTGACATGATTTGAATTCAGGATATAGATTGATGTAATTAAATCAGCAAGACATTTTTTTACCTATGTGTTTTATCCATTGATTTCAATAATGAATACATATTTTGATGGGAAAAGTACAGTTGGTTTGGCTTTTCAAACTCAGGGAGCGATAAAATATAGTACTGGTTGATAAAACTGGTATAATATTGGACAGGAGGCGCAATGGCCCAGTGGTTAGGGCAGCGGACTCGCGGTTTCGATTCCCAGACCGGGCGTTGTGAGTGTTTATTGAGAGAAAACACCCAAAGCTCCACGAGGCTCCGACAGGGGATGGTGGCGAACCCTGCTGTACTCCTTCACCACAACTTTCTCTCTTACTTCCTGTTTTTGTTGTGCCTGTAATTCAAAGGGTCAGCCTTGTCACACTGTTTCATGCTGAATATCCCTGAGAACTATGTTAAGGGTACACGTGTCTGTGGAGTGCTCAGCCACTTGCACGTTAATTTCACGAGCAGGCTGT
>NC_142954.1:6133256-6135756 GCF_046866305.1 Octopus bimaculoides
TTTTTAAAGAAATACCTACTTGTTTCTTTCTTTTTAAAGTTTAATATTGGTTGATATTTTTTCAATAGAGCATTTTGTTGAATTCTTCTTTTGTTTTTCAAGAAATTTTTTTCCCATAAAATTTCTTCCTTTTTTTAGATTATATTTTTGAAGTATTAAATTTTCATAAAGAAAAAGCAAATACCAGTACCATCGTTAGCCCGTTATCATACGGTTTACACTCACATACTGCAGTGAGGTCATGGTTAGATTAAATGGGGGAAAGGCCGCCAAATATTCAATTTATTAGATAAAGAAATGCAATTTTGTATCTTTTAATTCATCTAATTTTTTCTTAATTTGATTAAATACGTTCAAAAAATAAGGCAACAATATTATTCATTTTAGAATGGAAATTGACATCATATGCAGCAAATTGAGTGTCACTAATAATATTCCATTTGTCATTATTTTTAACGATGCAAGTACAATGACCACTATTGACTTGATTCAATGTATGCATTATGCCAGCTTTCAATTTTAAATAATTGCCAAAAATATTTTGCTTTCTGGTATTAAAATATGTGATTTCAGCATTAATTATTCTGACAATGACATTATTATCATTATCATTAGCATGGCCATTCTATAAAAAAATTTTATAAATGAAATAATTTTAAATGCAAATTCTAAAAGAAACAATATAATTTCGAAAAAAATGCATTGAGAAATATTAAAAGTAAAAATTATCTGATATTTAATCCAATATAGATTATTTTTTTAATTTAAAAAATTTTTTAATTTGCACTTAAAAGACATTCCAAAAAAATTTATGGTAGGGTCAGGGTTTCTGTGGTAGTTTTTATTATATTAATATTAATTATGACCTGCTGTGGTATTTCCTTGGATGAAACCATTCCTTCATGTAGTTTATAATTCTCTAATTAAATTATATATATATATATATATATATATATATATATAATTGCAGTGTGGAAGGTGTTTATAAGCCATTTAAGAAACACACAAAAGCCTTTAGATTCACTTCAACATTTAAATTTAATTTGCCAAAATATTTTCGTCACTTTGAGACCGTGACCTGTTCACTGGCAAAATTCCGTGCTGCACCTATATATATATATATATATATATATATATGTAGTAAGAAAAAAAGGGGATAAGAATTTCAATTATCCCCACGCGGTGAGTTGTAATGTATAAAATGTATATATAGATATGAAATAGCAGAAGGAAGTTGCACACAGTTTACGTAGTTGTAATATATTTTTTAATATATTTTATAAGTGAAAGAGTATTGTTTGTCGACCGGTTTCGCTTTCACTAATCATGACATTGAAATTATTGTGATCTCATATTTTCTTAAGATTTTAGTCCTTGTTGTGTATGAAAGCCTGTGAATGAAATGAATCATCAAGTAGAAAAATCTAAAGAGAGGTAATTGGTGTTCGTTATTATTCGGGACAGGGGAAGTAATTGCTCATATTTTGGGGAGGGGTAAATAAATATACAAAAGCTCAAAAGCTAAAGAAGTGAGATGAAGTATTTACAGTGATGGGTATGTTAACATGAATTAAGATATATACTGAGACCAAAGTTGGTTATGCGTTCAAATTTAGGCGTGTTCTGTATTTTTCGATAACTTGTAGACAACATATAATTACAAAGTCAACAAGCTGAGCTACAGTACCAAGAGAAATGGTCAATAAAATGCTTCAACTTAATAATGATAGAAGACATAAATAAACAGTTGACGATTCAGATGTACTACAGAAGTTGATCAATGAAAACAAAACAACTAAAAAAAAATTTCAAAATGAAATAGCAATAAGCTTAGATAGTCTCTAAAAATCGTTTAGACAGTAGCTATCTAAATGGTTTTTATGGATTAACCGATTCCAGTTAATAGAAAGTCAACCCAAAATTTCAAAATAACGGTTTGTCTGATGATCGTAAGTGATATGAAACTCAAAACAAGAAGAAAAGAAATTAGTTTAGTTTATAATATATATACATACATAGGTAGATATATATACATACATGCATACATACATACAAACAAATGAACAAACAAACAAACAAACAAGCATTATTGCTCCATCTTCACAGATGATTGCTGTTTCTTTGTGCTTTGTTGTTGATAGAGTGTGGAGGCGCAATGGCCCAGTGGTTAGGGCAGCGGACTCGCAGTCGTAGGATCGCGGTTTCGATTCCCAGACCGGGCGTTGTGAGTGTTTATTGAGCGAAAATGCCTAAAGCTCCACGAGGCTCCAGCAGGGGATGGTGGCGAACCCTGCTGTACTCTTCCACCACAACTTTCTCTCACTCTTACTTCCTGTTTCTGTTGTGCCTGTAATTCAAAGGGTCAGCCTTGTCACACTCTGTGTCACGCTGAATCTCCTCGAGAACTACGTTAAGGGTACATGTGTCAGTGGAGTGCTCAGCTACTTGCACGTTAATTTCACGGGCAGGCTGTTCCGTTGGTCGGATCAACTGGAACGGA
>NC_142954.1:6140756-6145756 GCF_046866305.1 Octopus bimaculoides
TGGCCATGCTGGAGCACCGCCTTTAGTCGAGCAAATCGACCCCGGGACTTATTCTTTAGAAGCCTAGTACTTGTTCTATCTGTCTCTTTTGCCGAACCCCGCTAAGTTACGGGGACATAAACACACCAGCATCGGTTGTCAAGCGATGTTGGGGGGACAAACACAGACACACACACACACACACACACACACATATATATATATATATATATATATATATATATACATATATACGACGGGCTTCTTTCAGTTTCCGTCTACCAAATCCACTCACAAGGCTTTGGTCGGCCCGAGGCTATAGTAGAAGACACTTGCCCAAGATGCCACGCAGTGGGACTGAACCCGGGACCATGTGGTTGGTAAGCAAGCTACTTACCACAGCCACTCCCAATTTTTTGGTCAAAAATAGGGTTTCGACTTTTACATGAGATCGAGTATTACTCGATCTTGCTGAGCAGCCATGTAAACACAAGCAACAGTCAGTACATTCTGGGTGCTCAGTGGGGCCCTTTTTTTTTTGTTGCGATATTAGCAGAATCTTCAACTGATCGCTGATTCGCGTTATCCCAGATCAGGGATGAATGAATCAATCAATCAATGCTAAAGTAAGCTACATGTACTTAGTAAGTGACTTTTAACCAATTATATATATTCGTTCTGCTTAATCCAGAATATCCAAATCTATTTCTATATCGCCTCGAAATGGTTTCGTTTCATTTTTAGTCCTGAAAATATCTTTTACTTGTTTCAGTCACTGGACTGCAGCCATACTGGGACAAACCGCCTTGAAGGCTGTAGTCGAATGAATCGACCCCAGTATTTATTTTCAAATCTGGTACTTAATGTATCGGTGTCTTTGACCGACCCACTATGTTATGGAGACGTAAACAAACAAACACCGGTTGTCAAACGGTGGTGGAGGGCCAATGTAAAGACAAGTACACACGCACGCACACACACACACACACACACACACACACACACACACACACACACACACACACACACACACAGCTGAAACAGTTTAAAGAGTTTAAAGAATTTATATACATGTGTGTACGATGGGCTTTCACACAGTTTCCGTCTACCAATTTCATTCACGAGGCTTTGGCCGGTCGGAGCTTTCGTAGAAGATGCTTGCCTAAGATGCCGCACAGTGGGGCTGAAACCCGAAGCCACGTGGTTGCAAGGTGAGCTTACTGAAAACCAAAAATCACCCTTTACCATTCCGGAACCCTAAAATAATCTACACGTCTTACCAAATTTCTCGAATCTCTCCAGTTTAGCTCAGGTTTTTTAATTATTATTATTATTTTTAACTAAACAGTTTGAAACTTCGTATACTGGTGTAATTTCTCATGCTGAATATGGTTTACTTTCAACAGATTTGACAAAATTTCGAAATTATTTCGTTTTAAAGTTGTCGTATTTGGGTAATTTTAACCAATCAACGACATGTATTCAGCTGAAGAAACCTACTGCTGTTTGAGATAGTAATCGGAGAGCAACAACTTCTGCTGTCTCAAAATGACCGCCGGTCATTGGAAAAGGAGGGGTCCGTTTCATCTGTCCCAGGTTTCGAGAGTAAATTTATATTCTTACGCTTGTTTATACTTTTTACTCTTTTACTTGTTTCAGTCTTTTGTCTGTGGCCATGCTGGAGCACCGCCTTTAGTCGAGCAAATCGACCCCAGGACTTATTCTTTGGAAGCCTAGTACTTATTCGATCGTTCTCTTTTGCCGAACCGCTAAGTTACGGGGACGTAAACACACCAGCATCGGTTGTCAAGCGATGTTGGGGGGGGGGGGACAAACACATACACACATACATATATATATACATATATACGACGGGCTTTTTTCAGTTTCCGTCTACCAAATAGACTCACAAGGCTTTGGTCGGCCCGAAGCTATAGTAGAAGACACTTGCCCAAGTTGCCACGCAGTGGGACTGAACCCGGAACCATGTGGTTGGCAAGCAAGCTACTTACCACACAGCCACTCCTACGCTTAGTTCAACTTTTTCGATAATTCTGCAAATTCATTCGATTTGGCTTGTTGTTATTAATGAAGGTCCGACGACACCGACACCACCACCGTTGCCACCACAGCCGCCGCCGCTGCCACCACTCTGTGACTACTACCATTGCCATCATCGCCAACGCAATCAGCGTCACAAAAACCACCACCACTACCATCACCATCACTGCCACCACCTCTTACCACAACTACATCCATCACCATCACCACCACCACCACCTATCGCAACTACAGCAATCGCCACAACCACCACTACTACCGCCATCACCACTGCCATCATTACCACTGGTCCCCTTCCAAGGCCACCACTACTAACATCGCCTCTACTACCATCATCACCACCACCACAATCGCTATCAACATAACCACCACCTCCATCACCACCATCTGCCGCCGCCACTGGCCCTACAAGTGCCGCCATCACCACCACCTCCTCTTCCACCACGAGCACCGCCGTCATCACCACCACCACCACAATGACCACTACTAGCTCCACCACCTCCGCCATCAACACCACTCCCGCAGCCAACAGCAACAACAACAACAACAACACCGCCATGAATACCCACTACTACATCTATTACCTCCTCTACTGCCATCACCACCACCACCACCACCACTACCACCATCAAGAACGGTGTCGCCATTCCCATCGCAACCAATTCGTTTGAGTTCCGGATTTTACCAGAACATAACAATACCAGCGTTGACTTGGAAGGAGCGGCCGTGATCCACTGATTGGTCGAGTATTTAAGTAGCATTTTGCCTGGTCTTTGCGATCCAACCACTCTGTAAAGTTCCACTTGTGAAGAGCAATTGAGAGTGGTTCCATTATCTTAATGTGATGGTGGTGGTGGTGTTAACGGGGGTAGCGGTGGGGAGAGTTAGTCTTGTGAGATCAGGAAGTACCAGAAAAAGATCTAAAGTCATTCGCTTCTTCTTATAGTTGTGCTGTGTGTCTGTGTGTGTGCGGGTAGTTAGGTAATTAATGACTGTTACGGCCATTACTCAGAGTTTCATAGGTACGAAAGCATATGTTCAGATGAGGAAAATCCTTGACCGAATTTGATTTGAAAGGAGGTGGGCTCCTTATCGGTCACTGGAAAGCTAGTTTCCTGTTAGAAATGTTAGGTCACTTACTGAACGATGTTGAAAACTGCTGTATAAATCACTGCAATGTGATGTTAAAATGGTGCTACTAGGGAGCAATGTATCACTTCTCCACCACGCATAAATACCACAAAGTTTTCAGTTAATCATGGTATTTAGGCTTTTAGTCTTGCATAGATGACAAAAGTGTTTCCAGCATTGCGTACCATAATCGAAAATATATCTGCACAACCTCCCGCCGCCATACAACCCACCTATAATTACCGAAATCGAGTCATTTGTTCGCAGTAGGAATTTTGCTTTTCTAACCCTGCAGTCTATAAAGCTACACTCACTCCATTAGGTCTAGATCATGCATGAGCAACCGGAGATCCGCGGGTCGCATGCGGCCCTCGACGAGTTTCTAGGTTACTAATTTGCAGCATAACCTAAGAGTAGCGACATCTCAGGCACGAGTATTCTACTACACAGCCCTGGGTAGGACAATGCCTTGTGACCGATTTCGATGGATGGAAACTGTGTGGAAGCCCGCCGTATATAAGTACAGGATGCTGTGAATAAATTGTCTAAATTACGCAAAATGAAAATAGCACTGACATCTCATTTTAACAGATACTTTTACCAAAATTACATAAAAATAACTTGAAATACTAAAGAGTAAATTTATTCAATAAAATCGCCATTGGCTTCAACCACGGCCTCCAGACGACTTCGGAATCTCCTGCAACTCTTCTGGGCGGTTTCCTTGTTTAAGTTGGTGAATGCTGTCATAATCCTTGTTTTCAATTATCTTTGGTGTTACAAGGAGGTTTGTTAGTCTCTCGCTCAACAGCGCTCCAATACTCAAGAGGGTTGCAGTCTGGGGAGTTAGGTGGCCAGATGTTAGGGGTGATGTAAGCCTCCATGTTGAGTCTGAGGTTGTGTGAGAAGGTGAATGGAGGCATAACGTCGCCATCACTAGTGATCACTCCAAACACCATGATGCTGACTGGATGTTTGATTTTTATCACTCTCCGTACATGTTTTTGGGACACGGCAAGCCAACGGTTGTTCTGTGTGTTCACCATCTGATCCTGGCAGAAACTTTTCTCGTCTGAGAAAAACCAAAGCATGTTCGGTTGGAGGGGGATGCTTGAGTTTGTTCAAAAGCTTCGTAGCACGTTCTTTACTATTGTCCTTAATGGCTTGAGATAAAAATTGGCCCTTTCTCATCTTGTATGAGGATTACTGAATGTCTTCATGCACTCCCTGCCTGATAAGAAACTCAGACACTGCCATGTCCCGGGCGAAATACTTAGTTGTATTTCGTTCTGAGTTCAAATTCCGCCGAGGTCGACTTTGCCTTTCATCCTTTCGGGGGTCGATAAATTAAGTGCCAGTTATGCACTGGGGTCGATGTAATCCCTTTGTCTGTCCTTGTTTCTCTCCTCTATGTTTAGCCCCCTGTGGACAATAAATTAATAAATATCTGAAAGCTGTTTTTTTGTCTTTAATATACAAAGACAGAAACTTGTTTGCAGCAACAACTTGTGCATCTCGCCTACTCAAGTAGATTTTTTTTTTACCTTTTACTTCTTTGTTCCTTTTCTTTTTCTTTCTCTTTTTTTTTTTGCTTTTAGTATTTTGTAATTTGCATTTCATTGTGTAGGAGGTCTTAGCGAGCACTGTCTGTGCACAACCTGTTTTACCGCACTTATTATAATCAATGCAGGTGCCACAAATATGCACCGCCGCCACCACCACTACCGCTCCTGGTATTCTACTAATGCTACACAAACAATGTTACCAGCTTTTGATGCTACTTTCCTCGTCTCTCTCTCTCTCTCTCATTATCATCATTGTTATCGTGA
>NC_142954.1:6150756-6155756 GCF_046866305.1 Octopus bimaculoides
ACTCATACCTCCTCCCACTACGCTCACTCACTGACACTCACTCTACGGATGTTTAAAACACATACATCTCTCTACATAAATAAATAAATAAATAAATAAATAAAAAAAACTCCAATCTAGGCAGACGACATTCATGTGTTATATGTGAACATACAGTGGATCTTGTGTTTTTTTCGAGACAGCCAGAATGGCTAAAATGAACAGCTGTATGTTTAAAGTCGGGTGAGTATTGTGTATTTATGTATATATATCAGTTTTCAATGAAATATTTTGGCAAGAATACGTAATATTCTTCCTTTTGTTGCATGTTTTTTTATGTGTGTGTGTGTGTGTATATATATATATGAGTGCGCGCGCGTGTGTGTGTGTTTTTTTTAAAAACCAGTTTTAAACTACTGACAGTACATAAATAGACACTCACACACACACACTCATATATATATATTTATATGTATGTGTGTACACACACACACATATATATGTATGTGTATACACATACGTACACTCACATGCATGTATATATGCATACTCATAGAAGACAGTTGTTTGCATGTATGTATGTGTGCTTGTGTGTTTATATATATATTTATATATGTATATATATATATATATATGCACATAAACATGCGTGTTTATGTGTATGTATACAAGTATATGTATATATGTGTACATATATATATATGTTTCTATATGAATATATATGTGTATATTTATATGAAAGTATGCATATATATATATATATATACACACACACACACACACATGTATATGTGTATATGGTTTATATATATACAGACACACACACACACAAACACACACACACACACGCACAAACACACGCACACGAACACACACACACACACACACACACACACACACACACACAGTGGAAGACACTTTAATTCTAATCACATATAATATCATCAACCGTTTATTGTTATCAGAATCAGTTGGTCTTCTCATAACACTTTCTCGTAAACATCCTTATTCTTTGCTTATTGTTATCTGCCGGTCATTTGATTGTTTTACAAGAAGCTCCCCGTCCCGAGGCAGTTTACAATAAGCGAATACTACTATATATATCTAGGTGTGTGTGTGTGTATACACGTGTGTGTGTATATATATATATATATATATATGTACACGTACATACATGCATATTATGAATGTTTATGTGTGTGTGTGTTTGTATATATACATCATGTATTCGGTGATGATGAATATCCCGGCTGCATTGTCTTATGCAATGACGCATAGATAACCGCATGTGTGGGTATATATATGTGTGTGTGTGTGTATATACATACGTATACATATACGTACACACATACACACACACCTACATATATGTGTGTGTGTGCATGTAATATTTGTCTGTATATATATCGATGTCTATATTCTATCTGCCGGCATATACATAAATGTATGCGTAATGTGTATGTATGTATGTATGTATGAATGGGTGTATATATATATGTATGTATATATAGGTATATATGTACATATGTGTGTATATATATGTATATATGTGTGTATGTATGTGTGTGATGTATATATATATATATATATATATGTATATATAGGTATATATGTACATATATGTGTGTATATATATATATATATATATATATATATATATACATAGACAAACAGACAGATAAACGGATAGATGAATAGACAGCCAGAGACATACATACATACATACATACATACATACATACATAGACAGACGGACAGACTGACCGACCGACAGACAGACAGATAGATTGAGGAAGAATATAACAAGGTGGTTGTTTTGTGTTTGTCATACGGTGAGTGATGACGTTATACGCATTGTCTCGCGTGTGTATAAAATAGTAGGACACTATAATTATTGCTCACATGGACTTATAAGCACATATACGCGCATTCATATGAACATACGTACATACGTGTTTATTAGCATATACGCACACATTCATACGTGCATACATATATGCATATATTCACACATACACACATACATACATGTATGTATGAATGCGGAAGTGTTATATACGCATATTTATGTGTATTTGTAAGTCTGTATGCATATGTGTGGATGTATGCATGTATGTATTTATCTGCGAACGTTTGTATGTATGTGTGTATATTTGTAGGTGTGAATAATGTATGTATATGCGAATCTCTATGTATGTCTGTCTGTCTGTCTGTCTGTCTGTATGTATGTGTGTGTAGGTGCGTATGTATGTAGGTGTGTATATGTATGAATGTCTGTATGCGAGTATATATATATATGTATGCATAAATGGCGCGAATGTATACACGTATACGTGCACATGCGTATGTATACATTTATGCACCTATGTATGTAAGTATATATATACACACGTATGTACGCATGCATGATACGAAACATGGAGCATGCACATGTATATATTATGCAAAATACCTATACACACGTTTAAACACAAGCGACAGGGACACTTATAGTATTGTAGTATACATTCATTTGCATCATGTGTTGTGTTTAGCCCTTGCCTTGCCGTGATCAAGCACATTTATGATCAGAGACGTTCCTGCCGTGACAGTTTCGTCATTTTGCTCATGCTTGGATGCATTGTTCGACGTATTCCTCCCTTTGTCTCTCCTCTGCGATGCTAGCGTGTGATGTGAAGGATATCTTGGCTGCTACTTCTACTTCTTCGTGCGACCACATAGCTGCTCGTTTGCTTGTATATAACTTATGTATTGCATACATATATGTGTGTATGTATATGTGTATGTTTGTATGCATGTATATATCTATATATGTATGCACTCATGAACATAAGTGCATACACTCACACACACACACACATTCACTCGTGTATGTGTATGTATGAGTGTGTATATATGTGTGTATACACACACAATATATGTTAGCATCTTTATGAATACATGCATATATGTATATGCATGTATGTGCATGTATACCTATCTATCTATTTATCTATCTATCTACCTATCTATCTATCTGTCTGTCTGTCTGTCTGTATGATTGCCTGTCTATCTATCTATCTGTCTGTCTGTCTGTCTATCTATTTATCTATCTATCTATTTATCTATCTATTTATCTATCTATCTATCTATCTATCTATCTATCTATCTATCTATCTATCTATCTATCTATCTGTCTATCTATCTATCTATCTATCTATCTTATACACCCGTTAAAAGGAGGACTGGGCATGCCGTGGTTGATGATGCGCAGACACGCGCTGAGACTGCGACATCTCCGGCTCTACGTAGACAGCGGTGAACAGGTGTGGTCACCGTTTGTGCGGCGCGCTTTCCCGCAGCTCGTCTCCATGACCGAACTGCAGTCATGGATCAAGAAGAGGCCGAGGAAGGGCGAATGGCACCGCGAGTGTCGCGCTGCTCTTCGGCAACTCCAACAACCCGGGTCAACCTTGAGCGACTACATCACAACTAACGCATTCTATAGTGGATTAGTGGAGGGAAGGTACGACGACGATCTCGGGGCGAACCTGGGCGTCGACGAGGAATACCTGACCCGCCTGTTTAAGACGACCTTCGGGCCGGGACCTATGGACAACTTCCAGAGATCCCTGGCCTGGCAGTGCTATCGAGAAGCACTACCCGTTCGGGATAAGCTCTACAGGCATGGCTCGAGAAACACGGGGCCGACCTGTCCGAGATGCCGGCAGAGCGACGAAACCGTTCTGCACGCACTCGTACAGTGTCCCACCATTTCCGAGCTGTGGGCTTACGTCGAACAACTGCTATCGCGTGTGGGACGAGTCGGTCTATCAGCCGAGTCTATCGTGAATATTGTCGCGCCTCCTTCCTTTAAACGGGAAGGAAGAGCTATTTTCATCGTACTTGTGGCTATGGCGAAAGAATGTGTATGGTGGACACGTCTGAAAGGTCTAGAGACAAAGACTTTCCTCTCTGGGCAATCTCTCATCAACTTCTTCAAGTATCACCTGAAGAGGAAGTTGAGAGTAGAAAGGGAAGTCTTGTCTAGTGAATGCTTCAAAAAAAGATGGGTGAATGTAGCAAGGATGGCACGTGTGAACGACGGAGCCATCTTGAGCATAACCCTATAAACAAGAAAAAAAAATAAAACAAAAAGGCAAAAGAGAGTCACTTACTGTTATAGTTTCTTCAATGAGAATATTGACCAAGGTTACCGTGGTCTTTTCCGTGGGCTTTTCCTTCCACGGCTAAACCTAAACTGTCCTCCCCTCTTTTTACACGAGAACATTACTGTGTGATACACGATCCCTATTGATCGGCCTTTCCTTTTCTTTTTTTTCGATCCCTTTTGATCGAACTGCCCCTTTTTCCCTTCCTACGATCCCTTTTGATCGACATCACCAATTGTTTTTTTTTTTTTTTTTTCCTTCCTTCCCCCTCCCAAAAAGAAAAGCTCTACATTGTATTTGTCCCATCTTCGTTGAGCCCTGTGTGGCTAATAAAAGAAATGTATCTATCTATCTATCTATCTATCTATCTGTATGTCTGTCTGTCTGTATATCTATCTTTCTGTCTGTCTGTATATCTATCTTTCTGTCTGTTTGTCTGTTTTCCTGCCATTCGATTAAGATGGTAAAGATTACAAATAAAGTAGTCATTTCCCCCCTTTAAGAAAAACGAAATGAAATGGAAAATGTCGACACTTCAAAGAAATGTCGGTGGTTATCGTTGTCTGTCCTTTGTCCTTGCTTTCCTTTTTCTTCCGTTAATCGTTTATACAACTTTCGAGCCCCGTGGACTGAAAGATAGAAATTCTCCCTATATTTCTATGAGATATTTTTCAAATCACGGGTATCTGATTTTTTTTACTATTTTATTTAAAAATAAAATCTTAATCTTAATCATCTTTATAGACGAAGATCAGCTGCAATGGTTGTACCTTATAATGAAACTCTTTTAAGAGCATGCACATGCCACTGCAACGTTGAAATCGTTACCTCAGTAAGGTCAATTAAGTACGTCGTCAAGTGTACGCTGAA
>NC_142954.1:6158256-6160756 GCF_046866305.1 Octopus bimaculoides
ATATATATATATATATATAGCACAAGGAAATTATTTCACATAATGGAACATAACAATTGATTACCTGTGTGTAGGTTGTACATAGGCTGTTTATGTGTATATAAACATACATCTCCACCCATGCAGACAACCTGTACCGAAAACGCCTATATTGTGCATATATATATATATATATATATATATATATATATATATATATATATATATATATATATATATATATATATATATATATATATATATATATATATATATATATATATATATATATATATATATATATATATATATATATATATATATATATATATATATATATATATATATATATATATATATATATATATATATATATATATAAATGGTATGTGGAGGCGCAATGGCCCAGTGGTTAGGGCAGCTGACTCGCAGTAGTTGGATCGCAGTTTCGATTCCCAGACCGGGCGTTGTGAGTGTTTATTGGGCAAAAACACTGGACCTCTACGAGACTCCGTCGGGCTGGGTGGGGTGAGTGCATGTGTGTAAAAGTCTGTGTGTGTGTGTGTGTGTGTGTGTGTCCGAACCTACTTGCTAGAAATAGCAGCAGCACAATCTTCCAACTTTATTTCTACTGGGTTACAAACAACTTCTGAAGAGATTAACATAGATTAGGATAGACTGCTGTTTCTACGCTATATCTGATAAAACAGAAATCCCGACTGTGTGGTCGCGGTTGGGATGGGTTAAGTCAAAGGTATACTAGTGAAGATTTAGTGTTAAACTACCACAACATGCTCATTCTGTATGAGTACATGTGCATGTATGTGTGTGTGTGTGCGTGCGTAAATTTGTGTGTGTGTGTATCGGTTATAAGTTTTTACAAGATCTCGGTTGTTTATAATAGGATTAAACATGCGCGCGACTTCACACACACACACACACACACACACATCTTTGTCTTTTACTTGTTTCAAGCTATAGGACTGCGGCCATGCTGGGCCACCACCTTGATGTGTTTTTTTTTATAGCCGAACGAATCACCCCCACCCTCTACCCTAGTGCTTAATTTTTTTTTAAACCTTGACACTTATTCTATCGCTGTCTTTCGCCGAACCGCTAACTTACAGGTATGTAAACATGCCGACACTGGTTGTCAAGCTGTGGTGATGGGATACACACACGCGCATACAAACACACATACACACGCAACACACACATATACATGCGTTGTGTATATTTCTTTGTATGTAGGTATAGATGTATATATGTAGAGATTTACGTGCGTCAGTGCTTGTGAGTGTGTATTTATCTATGTACATACGCATGTATGTGTCTACACACACACACACAATATAAGGCGCAGGCGTAGCTGTATGGTAAGACCCACATGGTTCCGGGTTCAGTCCCACTGCTTGGCACCAAGGGCAAGGGTTTTCTACTGTAGCCCCGGGTCAACCAATCCTTGTCAGTGGACCTGGTAGACTGAAACTGAAAGAAGCCCGTCGTATATATATATATATATGTTCTTTTATTTGTATCAGCTATTTGACTGCGGCCATGCTGGAGCGCCGCTTTTGTATGTATGTATGTATGTATGTATGTATTTGTGTGTGTGTGTGTGTGCGTGTGCCTGTGTGTCTATGCTTGTCCCCTCCCCGTCATCGCTTGACAACCGATGCTGGTGTGTTTATGTTCCCGTAACGTAGCGGGTTCGGAAAAAGTGCCCTGTAGATTAAGTGCTAGGCTTCTAAAAGAACAAGCCCTGGGGTCGTCTCTTTCGTTTAAAACCCATTTAAGTCGGTGCTCCAACATGGCCGCAATCAAATGACTGAAACAAGTAGAAGAATAAAAGAAATAACCCCCCCCCCTCCCCGCACCAAACACCTATTCCAGTGCACAGATTAATGACGATTAGAGAACAGGTGCTTTGCTGAATGGTTTGGCGGGTCATCGCACGCGCACCTAAACGCACATCTTGTACGCACGTGTTTTTCTGTTACATACTCCCACATTGTCACGGACACACGTATAATTATTACTACATATGAACCCTATTTCATGTATAGTGCCGGTGGTGGCTGGGGGCGGGGGACTTAGCTGGTAGGTGTGTATGTGTGTATTGGGAAGGGGGTGAGGATCCGATTGTTCGAGTTGGTAAGACCATTTTGTCGTCCGGATTTTATTTTACCTCTGACGTTTTTTCGTGTTGAACTTCTTATGAACTTTTTTTCGAACGGTTTTTGTGACTGAGTCATGGTGAATGTTTACGCATGTTGCGTGTGTGTGTGTGTGTCTGTGTGTGTGTTATTTCTTTACTACCCACAAGGGGCTACACACAGAGGGGACAAACAAGGACAGGCAAACGGATTAAGTCGATTATATCGACCCCAGTGCGTAACTGGTACTTATTTAATCGACCCCGAAAGGATGGAAAGGCAAAGTCGACCTCGGCGGAATTTGAACTCAGAACGTAACGGCAGACGAAATACCGCTAAGCATTTCGCCCGACGCGTTAACGTTT
>NC_142954.1:6165756-6183256 GCF_046866305.1 Octopus bimaculoides
CTTGTGCCTTTGGGAGTTCTATTTATTTATTTTTTTATTTATTTATCTATTTATTTGTTATATCTTTCTCCGTTTTCTTCCTCTGTTTAGACGAACTTTCCTACCTTTTCGGACAAAACCTTTTGTAACCTTCGTCCTGTCTTTGTCCTTACATGTTTTTAATTGATATTAGCCCTTGTGGCCAATAAAACGAATTTATTATTATTATTATTATTATTATTATTATTATTATTATTATTATTTTAATACTGAAATTCTTGTTGTTGTTGTTTTTGCCCTGGTTCCGAGTGACATTAATGGTTGTCTGGATGTCTTTGTTGTTGATTTACCGGTGAATAATGACGATAATAATAGTAGTGATGGTGGTGGTGGTGTCGGCGGCACTGTTGGTGGTGGAGGTAGGGGATGCAATCGTAGTAGTGATGGTGGTAATAGTGGTGGTTGTGGTCTTGATACCGCTGCTGCTGCTAATGATGATGGTAATGACGACCGACCGTAGTGGTGGTGATGGTGATGAGGATGATGGTTTAGGCAATGATGATGATGATGATAGTAGTGGTGGGGCTATGGCGATGGAAATGATGATGATGATGATGGTAGTGATTGCGGGGGGGGGGAATATTGATGGTGGTAGTGGTGGTGATAATGATTGTAGTGGTGATGTTTGTGATGATGATGGTGATGATGATGATGATGGTGATGGTGGTGGTGGTGGTGATGATGATGATGATGGTGATGATGATGATGATGATGAGGATGACGATGTTGATGATGATGGTGGTAGTGGTGATGATGAAATCACTGGTCCCTGGTTTGTATTGTTACTGAGACTGAGGAAGGAAGGAAGGGACGAGGGGGGGTGTAAGGGGAAGAGATTTTTTGTTTTTTTTTTGGCTTGTTTCCTTTGAGTTTCCCCCCATCCCTGCTTTCACATGAATCACAGCGGTTGTGGTTGCAGTGATGTTAATGGAGGTGGCAGTGGTGGTG
The DNA here is from genome assembly GCF_046866305.1 of Octopus bimaculoides. Lineage (NCBI taxonomy): Eukaryota > Metazoa > Mollusca > Cephalopoda > Octopoda > Octopodidae > Octopus > Octopus bimaculoides. The sequence continues at coordinate 6,166,744 of NC_142954.1, forward strand.
GTGGTGTTATACATGAGGTGGAATTATAGTAAAAGAGGATGTGGGGAGAGGGGGGAAGGATATGAGGAAGAGGAAGTGATAGAAGAGAGAGAAGGTGGGAGGTGGAATGACTGAGGAGATGACAGCCTCATCACTACCACCACCACCACCACCACCACCACCATCACCACCACCACCACATCACCACCACCACCACCACCATCACCACCACCACCACCACCACCACCACTAAGGACATCCTTTGATTACCTTCTCTTCCTCCTGTACCCCACTGCCACCATCGAGCACCATCCCCTCCACGTTTCGCCCCCCCTCCCTGTTCTACACATTGTTACCCCGGCACCCTTTACCCTCGTTGTTGCAACTTTCCTGTGTTAAAACGAAACCACCGCAGAGTACAGTTGAATATGTGCAATAATATTAACAACAAAGAGAGCAGCAGTGCTGTTTGTTCCCTTGTAACAAGGGGCTTTAATGAAACTCCCTACTTCCCCCAACCTTTAAACACTGAGACCCTCATTTTCACCTGCAATCCTACACCACTCTGTGCTAAGATCGACTTACTTTGTACTCCTATTCTCTCCCCATTGCCTCCCCCCTCTTCCTTCTCCCCCTGCCACTGCTGCTACCTCGTAAATTTGTCACAGGGATTCCTTTTGTCCCATTCAAATAGAATTGCTAATTGTTAATAAATACATCATGTACCGTGGTTACATACATACATACATACATACATACATACATACAAATATAAATATATATATTCTTTTATTTGTTTCAGTCATTCGACTGTGGCCATGCTGGGGCACCGCCTTTCGACCCCAGGATTTATTCTTTGCAAGCCTGGTACTTATTCTATCTTTTGCCGAACTGCTAAGTTATAGGGATGTAAACACACCAAGATCGGTTGTCAAGCGATGGTGGGGGGGGACAAACACAGACACACAAACACACACACACACACACACACACACATACGACAGGCTTCTTTCAGTTTCCATCTACCAAATCCACTCATAAGGCTTTGATTGGCTCGAAGCTATAGTAGAAGGCACTTGCCCATGGTGCCATGCAGTGCGATGAGAACTCAGAACCATGTGGTTAGTAAGCAAGCTACTTACCACACAGCCACTCCTGTGCCTATATACATACATATATATATATATATATATATATATATATATATATATATATATATATATATATATATATATATATATATATATATATATATATATATATATATATATATATATATATATATATATATATATATATATATATATATATATATATATATGGATAAAACTCTTTTACAGGAATTTTATCAAGAAGCCAGTGTGTAAAAAAAATTCATAAGGGAAATATCTATTCCCAAGAATATAATTATTCGTTTATATTTATATAAAGGGCATTATTACAGGAAAATAATAACGCCACACAGTGGACTTCTCAAAATAACCACATTTAGTACCCAATGCGAGGTTGTTTTTTCCTCGCATTGGGTACTAAATGTGGTTATTTTGAGAAGTCCACTGTGTGGCGTTATTATTTTCCTGTAATAATGCCCTTTATATAAATATATATATATATATATATATATATATATATATATATATATATATATATATATATATATATATATATACATATATATATAATTATCATTTAATGTCTGTCTTCCATGCTGACATTAGATGGACAGTTTGACAGGATGACAGGATCCAGTAAGTGAGAGTGCTGCACTGAGTTCCAATATCTGCTTTGGCATGGTTTCTGTAACAGGATGATCTACCTCACGCCAACACACACACACACACGCACATGCACACTCACATGCATACACACATACACATTAACTTTTCTATACACAGAACCACTCACAGGCAGAAGTTTAAGCTTGAATTGCCAGAAGTGTAACATTTTAAACTAGGCTCTATTCTTATCATATCCTGTTTTATCTAGGGCTCACAAGATGGTAGGTAGAGGGGTTAATTTCTGTAAGTCACTTGACCCTTTGAAGTAAATAGACTGTAAGTGCCATTCCTTAAGCTGATTAAGGATTTGAAAATTAGTCTTAATTAATTAAAGATGTCCTTGCAAATCTTCATGGTATAGTATATAAATAAATATATCAGAGTATTACAGTATCAATCAAACAATCAGATTCTGTTATACATTGCTGTTCACAGTGCACTTCCAATTTTGCCTTCATTATGTCATTCTTTTCCCTCTTGACCCAAATTGCTTGACTAAGTTGCCTTCCCACTGTCATGAAGGCTTTCCAAGTGGCCATTTCCAATCTCTTGGATATCATTCAGCAACTGCATGGGTCCACCTCTTGTCTATTGACCTTGTGACATGTCTCACCCCATGGAACTTGTGCTTTTGGTACACTGCAATTACATTGTTTACTCTATTCCATTCTTGAATTATCCCATTTTGAATTTGCTCTCTTAGTGATGTTTCTAACATGGATCTTTCTGAACTCATAAAGTAAAATATGCCGAATATGCTCCTTCGTTACTTCCATTATAGCTTCAAAAAATAACTGTTAAAATCGAACTGCACTCTTCAAGACTTACACTAAGAATAAGCAGAAGGTAAAATTACTACCTGTGTCATTCTTCTTTCTTGCCTTTAACCCTCCAATGCGGAGTATAGGCCACTTATAACTGAATTCCATGTCGCATAATTTCTTGCTTCTGTACTTATACTCTGCCATGAATGTCCCCCTTTCTCTAGTTCCTTTTGTGTTGATCTACACCACGAGTTCTTAGGCCTAACCCCTCTTTCTATATCCATCCGGATTCCACTGTAAAGCACTTTTCGCTGCATTTGGTGTGTCCTTTCTAATTGTGCTACCAATCCACTTCCACTTTCTCTTAAATATTTGCTCCCTAATCGAAACTTGATTCGTTCTTTGCCATAGCTCCATATTGCTTACGTGTTCGGGCCATCTGATTTTAAGTATACTACGCAAGCACCTGTTAATGAATGATTGTGTTTGCTTATTTGACTTAACTGTTGTTCGCCATGTCTCAGCCCCATACAATAACATCGCTTTAGTGTCATAGCCAACCAATATTCTATCCTCTTCGTATATTATATCGCTACTCCCTGAGATCACTTTCGGAGCCCCCCTCTATATGCCTGAAGCTCTGATAAGGTTATAAGGTGATACACAAACACTCAGCCATTAGTGCATTACCTCTTATAGTAGAAACAGCTGTAAGTTAATGAAGTGCATTACTTAATTACTTGTTCTCTCCTCATTTATTTAATTATCTACATATATATGTTCATGATTGTATTAATGTGTGTGTGTGTGTGTGTGTGTGTGTGTGTGTGTGTGTGGCTATGTATAAAAATTCACTCACCAGGCTTTTGTTAACCAGGATTTAGATGACACTTGCCCAGGTGTAAGGCAATAGGACTGAACTCAAAGCAACATAATTTCAAAGCAGCCTACATCTGTAGGGTGTGATTTGAAAGAGATTTGACTGCTATTTCTTGCCAGTTAAAGAACCTCAACAACCACACAAACGCCCCCTCATTACCTTATCATGACCCCTACGTTTAAAAAAGTATTATAAATGTAAGCAATAATCTACCCAGGATATCTATTCTACTTCCAGGATATGAGAGAGAGAGAGAGAGAGAGAGAGAGAGAGAGAGAGAGAGAGTGGGAGGGAATGCCTTATTTATTATTCATCTGAGATTTATTTTCAAATCTCTATATACATTTCTTCATTGTTACCAGGCTGTTTGAGTTTGTGTGTCTTTTATATAACTTATTGGACCAATTCAAGCAGAAGCTCTATGAATCATCAGTTCCAGACTTAGCTACTGTATATGTGTGTGTGTGTATATATATGTGTATATATATATGTATATACATATATGTATATATATATATATGTGTGTGTGTATAATATAAATATATATATATATATGTATGTATATATATGTGTGTGTGTGTATGTGTATGTGTGTGCACATATATGTATGTAATATATGCAAACATATGTATATTTATATATACATAGATATATAAATATAGATGTATTTATACATGTATATAAATATACATCCACACACATCTCCACCCACACATACACACACAAACATATATACACTTTAATACATACATACATATATATATATATATATATATATATATATATATATATATATATATATATACTTACATATACATACATATATATTTACATATACATACATATATACATACATACGTACATACATATGTACATACATACATGCGTGTGTGTGTATACTGTAGTTGCTACCAACCATTGGTGCATATTATTGGCTTCTCAGAGATTTTGGTTTGTAGGTTTTATACAATTGTTCAAATATCATTTATGAGAAATCAAAACCACAGATCTGAGCAAGCATGTGTTATCCATTTCCCATCCCATTTAAACTTATATATGTGTAAAATTTTGTGTGTATATTATATATATATATATATATATATATATATATATATATATATATATATATATATCCCTCTCTAGGTAGCTGTTCCTGCCGTCATTCTTTTTAACTCTCCTTCTCTTTCTCTTCCCCTCTCTTTCCCTCTCTGTCTCTTCCGCTCTCTGTCTGGGTAACCATGGACATCCTCTACAGCAAGACTTCTGTTTCTGCCACTCTGTCATATTCTGATCTTTCATCATCTGACACAAGATCACTTCCTCCAATGTCCCCCACACCTTCTCAAAGACTCTTTGTCTTGCAAAGTCACTTGATGACCCCTGCCAGTACCAGTGTCACTTAAAAATCACCCAGTCCACACTGTAAAGTGGTTGGCATTTGGAAAGGCATCCAGCTGTAAAAACCATGCTGAAACACTCTCAGAAACATGGCGCAGGCTCCCGCCTGGTCAGCTCCTGTTAAACTGTCCAACCCATGCCAGCATGGAAGGTGGATGTTAAACAATGATGATGATGCTGATGATGCTGATGGTGATGATGATGATGATGATGACGATGATGATGATGAGATATATATACATATACAAATATTCTATAATTATAAACATAATTATAATCAGGGGTCAGCTAATTGCTTCAACACGCACCGAATTTAACCATATATATACATATATTCTTTTACTTGTTTCAGTCATTTGACTGCGGCCATGCTGGAGCACCGCCTTTAGTCGAGCAAATCGACCCCAGGACTTATTCTTTGTAAGCCTAGTACTTATTCTATCGGTCTCTTTTGCCAAACCGCTAAGTTACGGGGACGTAAACACACCAGCATCAGTTGTCAAGCGATGTTGGTGGGGGAGGGACAAACACAGACACACAAACATATACACACACACATACATATATATATATATATATATATATATATATACATATATATATATATATACATATATACGACAGGCTTCTTTCAGTTTCCGTTTACCAAATCCACTCACAAGGCTTTGGTCGGCCTGAGGCTATAATAGAAGACACTTGCCCAAGGTGCCACGCAGTGGGAATGAACCCGGAACCATGTGGTTGGTAAGCAAGCTACTTACCACACAGCCACTCCTATATATATTTTGTTTTTGGATTCTTTTATTCTTACCGCCTTGATGTTTGGTCAGATGAATCAACCCCAGTACTTATTTTTCTAAAGCCTAGTACTTATTCTATTGGTCTCTTTTGCTGAACTGCTAAGTGGTGGTATGAAATGGTATAAATCAAGACTGATAAATGCATCATAATTCACTTTCATACTCAGCTTATGGCAAACATGTATCACAATTCGATCTTTTCATAAAATATCCAGGTCACATAAGGTATATTTTACATATATTATTATTATTATTACTACTACGCAGAGTTTCTAGTATTCCATTATTGGTTAAAAAGCATTGTTTGAGAACAGACATCTCGGTACACATATACATGCGTATTTATGCCTAGACACCCAAACACATACATACACAAAGACCCACAGAGACAGGCTAGCCACAGCCATATGCACATATGCAGAAATTCACACAGACTCAAATACATGCACACACACACACGCACAAACTTACACACACATACACACTCAAGACACACACACTCACTCACACAACTACTCGCTCTCACACACGTACACACACTAACACACATACACACTCAAACACACATACACACACTAGCACATACAAACACTCACTCAAACACACGCACGCACGGACACACACACACACAGAGATCTACCGATGAATAATGGAATATATGAAAGTGGCCATTACAAAGTGTTTTTTTAAGACAACAGTTTTGTGTTATTGTGAAACCCTGTGAATTTTGAATGTTAACAAAATATGCTCAACTTATAAAGTTTGTGTGTGTGTATGTGTGTTGTGTGTGGGGTGGTGGGGGTGAGGGGGTTGGTTGTGGGTGTGTTAGTGCAAATGTCTTAGTATGTGTATATACATATCTGTGTGTGTGTGTGTGTGTGTGTGTGCAAGTGTCTTAATGTGTATATTGTACATATCTGTGCACGTGTGTGTGTGTGAGAGTTTGTGTTTTAGTGTATGTGAGTATGTCTGTGTTAGTGTCTATTTTTGTGTGTTAGTGCATGTGTGTGTTTGAGTGTGTACGTGTATGATTGTATGTGTTAGTGCAAATATCTTAGTGTGTATCGGTCAATATCTGTATGTGTGTGTTAGTTTGTGTCTTAGTATGTTGCAGTATGTGTGAAGTGAAACACAACACAACGTGTGGTTGTCATAGTAACCAGCTGTTAAGGCCTCACTGTCTGTTGATTGGCTAAAGTTATCCAAATTTTCCCAACTTTAATTCCAAATAACATCAGATACTTTAATTTATGAGATAAAATAATTGGTTGATCATTATCAAAATTCAGAGTTGCATCGATACACCAAAATTGAAAGCAATCTGAGCAAAATTAAAGGAGGCTGATTTTGTGAATCAATTTAACTAGATCCATTCTGAAAGTTAACAAAATATATTTTGAGCGTGGCCGTTGCCAGTACCGCCAGACTGGCCTTCGTAGGATTTTCGAGCGAGATCGTTGCCAGTGCCCCCTGGACTGGCTCTTGTGCAGGTGGCACATAAAATACACCATTTTGAGCGTGGCCGTTGCCAGTACCGCCTGACTGGTCTTCGTGCTGGTGGCACGTAAAAGCACCCACTACACTCTTGGAGTGGTTGGCGTTAGGAAGGGCATCCAGCCGTAGAAACTCTGCCAAATCAGATTGGAGCCTGGTGTAGCCATCTGGTTTCACCAGTCCTCAGTCAAATCATCCAACCCATGCTAGCATGGAAAGCGGACGTTAAACGACGACGACGACGACGACGACGACGACGACGACGACGATGATGATGATGATGGTGATGGTGATGGTGATGGTGATGGTGATGATGATGATGATTCACCATATAAAATGATTTGTTGATTATGAAGCAGAAGTTTTACATTGTGTCAGTCCCGTGATTCCGTTGAAAACTGGAAAATTGTACAAAATATAAAATGTACAGATTTCAATGGTAGATATAGAATCATCAGCTAATTGATTATGTCATGGAGCTTTTGAGCGCATAATTACACAATGATTAATTGTTCATAATAACAATGACAGCTATTAAAATGCTTTCTTAGAAACTTAATTGGCCCTGCTATTTCGGGTACAAAACGCTTTCTCAGGTAGTATTAAAAGAACATATTTAGATGGCACATTAGTAAACTCTTGTTTTGCTGAATGCTTTTGAAAAGATGGTTTTTGCCTGAAACAGCAGGACATATTAGAAATTTTTAAGCATTTTGCATTTAAACTGAGTATATACAAACCAAGTGTGGAGGCGCAATGGCCCAGTGGTTAGGGCAGCAGACTTGCGGTCATAGCATCGCGGTTTCGATTCCCAGACCGGGCGTTGTGAGTGTTTATTGAGCGAAAACACCTAAAGCTTCACGAGGCTCCGGCAGGGGATGGTGGCGAACCCTGCTGTACTCTTCCACCACAACTTTCTCTCACTCTTACTTCCTGTTTCAGTTGTGCCTGTAATTCAAAGGCCAGCCTTGTCACACTCTGTGTCACGCTGAATATCCCCGAGAACTACGTTAAGGGTACATGTGTCTGTGGAGTGCTCAGCCACTTGCACGTTAATTTTACGAGCAGGCTGTTCCGTTGATCGGATCAACTGGAACCCTCGACATCGTAAGCGACGGAGTGCCAACAAACATACAAACCAAGTATTCTACCTGTTTTATGTTCAAACCAGCCACTTCAGGCCTCTCACACTTACCCTACAGTGTCATCCTAAAGATAAACAATAGAAATCTCAAAGCTGTAAGACAATGTATAATTAATTCAAAGCAATGTGAATAAATAAGTATTACATTTGAGAGAAAGTAATCTGTATGCTAAAAGGCTAAACCCCTCTCAGCTCACATTAACCCATTACCTACCAGTGATCTCATATGAGATCACTTAAAAATTACAAATTTCGTAATTATCTGTCAATATTTACACATATCTAACCTTTTTGCTATATCTACTAGGTATATTTCTCTGATATTCAAATGAGGTTTGCTAATTTTTCACCTAATATCTCTCTTATTTCTATCTAAAATGTTATTTTGAAATATTATTCTGAAATGTTATTTTGATCATTCCAGTGTGTTTCTAAGGCTGTTTTATGCTAGAAATCAAAGTTTCATAAAAAAAATTCCAGTTAATAGAATTATGGGAGGTAATGGGTTAACCCTTTGGTGTATAAGCTAGTCATATCTAGCCAAATATTGTTTGTTTTATGTTCAAACTAGCCACATGCAGCTTCTCACACCTACCCTACAATGTCATTCTAAAAATAAACAATCACGTCATTGAAAATCTCAAAGCTACAAGATAATGTATGATTAATTCCAATAAATAAGCATTACACTTGATGGAATACTAGTGATTTAGATATTAGTGTTTCATCGTTAGTATTGACATTAAATATTATGATGAGTCTCAATATGGTATTATGTAATGTACTTATTTCAAACATGCTCCACAAGATTTCGAGCAAGCTTTGAGTCTTTTTGGCTTTTTTTTTAATTTTCATAAATCCATTGATTTCTTAGGTAGCCAAGGAGACACAGTCATTTACACTGTCCTCTGTACACCTAACTGATAATTTATTTCATCAGCCCCAAAAGGATGACATCAGCAGGATATGAAACTCGCTACGTAAAGAACTGGGACAGACGCTGCTTGGCATTTTGGATGTTGTTGTACTAATGATTCTCCAAATCCACTTTTGAGATCAAATCTATTCTAAGCATTTAATTTCAGCTTGCACTGAAGTAATGTGCTGAATCCTGTATACTTTTGTTATGCAAAGTAGTAGTGGTAGTAGTAGTGGTAGTAGTAGTAGTAGTAGTAGTAGTAGTAGTAGTAGTAGTAGTAGTAGTGGTGGTGGTGGAAGTAGTAGTAGTGGTGGTGGTGGTGGTGGTGGTGGTGGTGGTGGTGGTGGTGGTGGTGATGGTGGGAGTAGTAGTAGTGGTGATGGTGGGAGTAGTAGTAGTAGTGGTGGTGGTGGTGGTGGTGGTGATGGTGGGAGTAGTAGTAGTAGTAATGACAGTGGTGGTGGTAGTAGTAGTAATAATGATGATAGTGACAGTAGTAGTAGTAATAGTAGTGGTGGTGATGGTGATGGTGGTGGTGGTGTTGTTAATAGTAGTGGTAGTGGTGATGATAATGGTAGTGATAGTAATAGTAGTGGTGGTGGTGCACGATTGGTTGTAAGATAGTAGTTTCAATTCCCAGATCAGCCGGTGCATTGTGTTCTTTGGGTCCAGGAGAGGGTGCCACTGAGCTAATGATGATGCATTTTCACCTCTTCATAAGTGAGAATTTTTTTCTCCATGGTAAATTGCAGTGAATTTGCCTTTAAAAGTTTAAAATATGTCTTGAGCAAAGCACTTTATTTTACATTGCTCCTGTCCACTCAGCTGCAAAATGAGTTCTAGCAATGGTTGAGTGGTCAACCTTGCAATACTGATCAGTGTCCAGTCCAGTGGTTAGTGTTGTAATCTCAGTCACTTATACACCACGGAAACGAGACTAAGCTCTGACCTTTTGAGTTTTAGGGCTCTTAACAGACTTACACATATATTTAGAAACAACAACTTTTGAAAATAGAAACTAATTCTAACGAGTAACCCTTTAGCATTTAAACCAACCATATTTGTGACCCATGAGAAGATAACTGCTCCAAAATGCTAGCATCTCACAGTCTAGATAGGTAGCACTGTGAACCGATCTAGGTGTATACACACCATTTGTCAACAAGCGAGATATATTCCCCATGACAAAACGCAGTGTATGTATATATACATTGTATCATCATCATTGTTTAACGTCCGCTTTCCATGCTAGCATGGGTTGGACGATTTGACTGAGGACTGGTGAAACCAGATGGCTACACCAGGCTCCAATCTGATTTGGCAGAGTTTCTACAACTGGATGCCCTTCCTAACGCCAACCACTCCGAGAGTGTAGTGGGTGCTTTTATGTGTCACCCGCACGAAGGCCAGTCAGGCGGTACTAGCAACGGCCACGCTCAAAATGGTGTATTTTGTATGTATATAAATATATGTATATATGGCTCTGTGGTAAGAAGCTTACTTCCCAGCCACATGGTGTGGGTTCAGTCCCACTGTGGGGCACCTTGGGCAAATGTCTTCTTCTATAACCTTGGGCCAACCAAAGCCTTGTGAGTGGATATATATGTATGTATTTATTTATTTGTGTGTGTGTGCCTTTGTGTCTGTGTTTGTCCCTCCACCATCGCTGGACAACCGATGTTGGTGTGTTATTTCTTTACTACCCGCAAGGGGCTACACACAGGGGGGGACAAACAAGGACAGACAAACGGATTAAGTTGATTATATCGACCCCAGTGCGTAACTGGTACTTATTCAATCGACCCCGAAAGGATGAAAGGCAAAGTCGACCTCGGCGGAATTTGAACTCAGAATGTAGCGGCAGACGAAATACCGCTAAGCATTTCGCCCAGCGTGCTAACGTTTCTGCCAGCTCGCCTAAGTTACTGGTGTGTTTACACCCCAGTAACTTAGTGGTTCGGCAAAAGAGACTTATGGAATAAGTACTAGGCTTACCAAGAAAAAGTCTTGGGGTTGATTTCTTCAACTAAAAAAAGAAGAAAATACCTTTAAGGTGGCGCTCCAGTATGGCCATAGTCAAATGACAGAAACAAGTAAAAGAATAAAAGAATAACCAATTTATTGCACATAGATTTTAACTAACAGAATTTTATATGGGCTCCCACTGGAAGGGTCATGTGGACCCTGGTTGCGAACCCCTGGACTATAATAAACCCCTGACGGTGGTACCCGAGCATGGCCACAGTCCCATGACTGGATAAAACAAGTGAAGGAAATTTGGGGTATCATGCTACTAGTAAAGAGACAATCATTGCTGGTTATTTTCTGACTTCCTCAGCCACCACGGGGGGAACCCCCTATGCCTTTGCTAAGCATACAAAGTGTTGGTGGTGTGGGGTGAGGAACAGGTAGTTTAAGTAGATGTGTCACATCCCAGCTGGCTGGTGTCAAAGTTCAAATAACAGGAAGCGTTTAAGCTCTTTTACTACTTGGGTATTTTTCGCTTTCTCACCACACCATACCATTCTTGAGGTAGTGGTGGTGGTGGTGACGGTAGTGGTGGTGGTAGTAGTGGGGGTGCTGGTGGGGGCGGCGGTGATGGTGGTGATGGTGGTGGTGTTGTGATGCTGGTGCTGGTCCTGGTGGGGCGGCAGCGGTGATGGTGGTGGTAATAGTAGTTTTAGCAGTTGTGGTGGTGGTGGTGGTGGTAGTGGTAGTGGTGGTGGTAATGGTAGTAGCAGTAGTGGTGATGGTAGTAGTAATAGTGGCAGTGGTTGTGGTGGTGGTGTTAGTAGTTGTAGAGGCGATGATAGCAGTAATAAAAGTAGTAGTAGTAGTAGTGGTGGTAGTAATAGTAGTCCATTCTATACCATTCCACAAAATCTACTTGACTTGAAGAGCAGATATTTTTGTTGTTATAATTGTTGTAGTTTTTGTTGTTGTGGTTGTTGTTGTTGTTGCTTTTGTTTCTGTTTTATCAGCTTTGTTTATTGCAGACACACCCATTATTATTATATGTTTTATACAGCCCACCATCACTTGCCTTTACCACGACCACCACCACTTTCAACAATGCACATTTTCCCACCCCCTCTACCCTCATCACTGGACATAGCCGACAGTCTGACTGACCTTTCTATCTTTATTGTATAAAATGGTGTGTATGTGTGTGTGTGTGTGTGCACACACGGCCTTGTGTCCATGTGGGTGTGTACGTACATGCTCTTGTGTGTATGTCTGCATGCTCTTGTGTGTGTATTTGTATGTGCATGCACTTGTGTATGGGTGTGTATGTGTGCATGCACTTCCATGTGTGTGTGTGTGTGTGTGTGTTTGCATGCTCTTTCTGTATGTATATATGCACATGTTCTTTTGTGTGTGTGTGTGTGTGCATGCACTTGTGTATGCATATGTATGTGTGCATGCATTTGTGCAAATTTGTGTGTGTATGTTTGCATGCTCTTTTTCTGTGTGCATGTACATGCTCTTTTGTGCATGTGTGTGTGTGTGTCTGTATGTGTGGGTGTGTGTGTGTGTGCATGCTCTTGTGTGTGTATGCATGCTGTTATGTGTGTGTCCTTGAATGTTTACAACGCACATAGAATTTAGTATATATTTCATTAGCAACAACACTGCAGTCATATATACATATATGTGTGCATGTGTGTGTGTCTGTGAACATCTATGTGGTTGTTTGCAATATAGATCTGAAAAGCTTGCATGTAATAAATAAGAGTGTGTACACACACACACACACATACACATGCACATGCACACACACATATGTACATATATATATGTAGATACATACATACAGACATACACACATAGATATATGTACGTATGTAGGTGCAAGCATGGCTACGTGGTAAGAAATTCGCTTTCCACCACATAGTTCTGGTATCAGTCCCACTGTGGGTCTCCTTCGAAAAGTGCCTTCTACTGCAGCCTTGGGCTGGCCAAAATCTTGTGAATTGGTTTGGTTGACAGATATTACAAGAAACACACCATGTGTGTGTGTGTATCTACACATGTGTGTCTTTGTATTTGTGTTTGCTGCTCGGGGTTAAAATGGCATGGTGTTTTGTTGTTTTAATTCTTTTGGTCATGTGACTGCGGCCATGCTGGAGCACTGATTTTAGTCGAAAAAAATCGCCCCCCCCCCCCCCCAGGATTAATTCTTTGTCAGCCTAGTACTTATTCTATGGGTGTGTTTTTCCAAATGGCTAAGTTACTGGGATGTAAACACAGCAACATCGGTTGTCAAGCGATGGTGGGGGCACACACACACATATATATACAGGGTGACGAAATGGTTGAAGGAGGACAGAGGTGATGAAATGGCTGAAGGAGAACAGAGGCGAAAAAATTGTCGTAGAAAAAACTTTTTGTCTCATACACTCATTAGCACTTAATCTATCTGCAAATCAAATTCAATGCGAATCGGATATTAAATGCAAGAGTTATTGAGTGAATACAAAGTTGCAATAAAATTTAAAATATCATTTTTAAGCAGCTTTTTGTCCTCTCCTTACAGCCTAAGTAAAATATTTTTCCTTAATAGTCATCCTCATAACATGTTTCACCTGTATCTCAAATCTGAAGCGAATCGATCGAGAAATGCCAAAGTTATTGCCAAAAAATATCTTCCTTCTGGAAATTCCCATTTAAAACACCAATTGATTTTTTTCTTTTGGCCGCTGATTTATAATTATCGATTTTTTCGACCATCTGAATATGTCATGATGTTTCCAGACATGAGTTCTACTCACGTGTCAAGTTTCATCATAATCGATAAAACGATGTAAGAGGAGTTAGCTAATAACTCCGCAAACAAACACAGAATTTCCCTCATATGTAGTAGATATATATATGTGGCTGTGTGGTAAGTAGCTTGCTTACCAACCACATGGTTCCGGGTTCATTCCCACTGCGTGGCACCTTGGGCAAGTGTCTTCTACTATAGCCTCGGGCCGACCAAAGCCTTGTGATTGGATTTGGTAGACAGAAACTGAAAGAAGCATGTCGTCTCTCTTTCCTTTCCCGAGCGTCTAGTAACACAATCTGTATCATGTCCTCACGTTGTTGTTTTTTGTCTTTTTCCTTTTTTTGAACTTATGTGTATGTGTTTGTGTGTCTGTGTTTGTCCCCCCAACATCGCTTGACAACCGATGGTGGTGTGTTTACGTCCCCGTAACTTAGCGGTTCGGGAAAAGAGTCCCGATAGAATAAGTACTAGGCATCCAAAGAATAAGTCCTGGGGTCGATTTGCTCGACTAAAGGCGGTGCTCCAGCATGGCCGCAGTCAAATGACTGAAATAAGTAAAAGAGTAAAAGAGTATATAGATAGATAGATAAGTTTGTAACCAACATAAGTATCGAGCAGGTGGGGGAGGTGTAAATGTAAACTACTTCTAAAAAAAGTAAAAAAGAAGGCAACACCTGATTAACTGGTATGAAGTTATACACGCACTAATGCACACCACCATCTGTTCCACACAAGTGCAGCTGATTCCACTGCCTTTTAAAAAACCTCTACTGTATACATGCAGCTGGCAAAGTATTCAAGTGTCACTTACTTACAAGTCTCCTGTTCACTCATCATCCAAGTGGTGTTCACCCAGCCCCCCCCCCCAGCCCTCTCTCTCCCTGCTGTTTTGTTCACTCTCTCCAGGTTTGTTCCCCCCCCCCCCCACATCGCCGACCATTTTCACGTTAACCGCTACATCCAGTGCTTTCTCTCCGGAAATCCACACACTCTGGAATCCACTCAGGTCCCCTGGCCATGTTTTTTTATCTTCAATTTTTTTTCAACTTGCAGTTTCAACTTGTAGTTGTTCAAGCATAACCCCCATCAATCTCACCAGTTCTGGAAGGCCTGCATAGACACTATAGACCATAACCTCATCCTCTGTAGCCAGGGTTCTCAACCATTTTTTTTATCTAGGGACCACTTTGATTACTATCTTATTCTGGTGGACCCCTATAACCATTCGACATTTAAAAACTAGTTTTATAGGAACTTCTTTCGAAATTCCTATTTTGTTATTCACGAAATAACTTGTGTAGGTTGAATTATGTAAAATATTAAAGAAACTTCGCTGTTTCTTGCAATACATACCAATACATACATCCAAAGTGGAATATTTTCAGGAGCCCTTAAAATTCCATTGTGGATCCCCAATTTACTATTTTGTTTTGTGAACTCCCAAAAACCTTATATGGGCCCTAGTTAAAAAACACTGGTCTAAATCAGTCCTCCGCAACTGGCATGCTGTGGAACACTGGTGTGCCACAAAACGATGCTAGGTGTGTCGCAGTGTAACTTCAATATAATTATTTTCGCTATACTTTTAGTTGTATTTTGAGTTCAGGCATGCCGCCAAATTTTGAAAAGAATATAAGCGTACCGCAAGTTAAAAAAAGATGGTGGGGCACTGGTCTTAATCACTGGTTCTCTACCATTTTTTAACTATGGACCCCTTTGATTATTATTTAATCCTGGTGAGCCCCCATAGCCATTTGATGTTTCAAAGCTAGTTTTATACAATGACTGTTACCAGCGTCGCCTTACTGGCACTTGTGCTGGTGGCACGTGAAAAAACATTCGAGTGAGGTTGTTGCCAGCGCCACTGGACTGGCTCCTGTGCAGACGGCACGTAAAAAACATCACTTGAGCATGGCCGTTGCCAGTACTGCCTGACAGGTCCTCGTGCCAGTGGCACATAAAAGCACCCACTGCACTCTTGGAGTGGTTGGCATTAGGAAGGGCATCCAGCTGTAGAAACTCTACCAGATCAGATTGGAGCCTGGTGCAGCCATCTGGTTCGCCAGTCCTCAGTGAAATCGTCTAGCCCATGCTAGCATGGAAAGCGAATGCTAAACGATGGTGATGATGATGATGGTGATGATCACTGTATCTTAGTGGTTCAGCAAAAAAGTCTACAACAATGCAAAGAAGTACATAGTGATCAGTGGTGTATAAAATTTGCTAGTCTGGTCTAATATACATGTGTGTGTGTGTGTGTGTGTGTGTGTGTGCGATAGGCCTCCTTGCTGTTTCTGTCTACCAAATTCACTCATAAGACATTGGTTGACCTGGGACTTATACTAGAAGAAACTTGCTCAAGGTATTATACTTGCAGTGGGACTGAACCTGAAACCTGATAGTTGCAAAGTGAGCTGCTTAGCCACGCAGCCATACCAGCAGTTCTGGTATTTTTTTCCTTTTCTTTTCTTTAGCTCACAAACAGAGACTCCTTCACTGACTCAGGCATTATGAAATAGCAAAAGTTTCTTCTTTCTTCGCAAAACAAATAATGTTAAACATAGTTATTTGAGAACGTAGCTACATGTA
>NC_142954.1:6188256-6195756 GCF_046866305.1 Octopus bimaculoides
TATACACACACAAACACACACATACACACACACACACACACACACACACACACACACACACACACTCGTTTATATATTTATGTGTGTGTGTCTTTGTCCGTGGTTGTTCCCCCACCATCACTTGACAACCGATGTTGGTGTGTTTATGTTCCTGTAACTTAGTGGTTCAGCAAAAGTAACCAGTAGAATAAGTACTAGGCTTACAAATAATAAGTCTTGGGATCGATTCCTTCTACTAAAAACTCTTCCAGGTGGTTTTCCAGCATGGCCACAGTCAAATGATTGAAACAAGTAAAAGAATAAAAGAATATATATACATATGTATATATGTATGTATAGCATCTTGGGCAGATATCTTCTATTATAGCCCAGGTCAATCAATGCCTTGTGAACAAACAGTATGACAACTCATCATGTGTGTGTGTATACATATATATATATATATATATATATATATATATATATATATATATATATAACCATGCTAAAACAGACAAGGGAGCCTGATGCAGACCCCAGCCTTAGCAGATTCTGTCAAACCATCCAACCCCTAAAACAATGACAGTTGCAGGAAATTTTGTTTACGTAACACTCGGAACTTCAGAGTCTGCACATAACCATCTGTCATTTCTTCTGTTAACTTTTTGATCTTGTGTGTGTGTACATATATATATATATGTCTGTGTGTATATATATGTGTGCGTGTATGTGTGAGTGTATGTTTGTATATATGTGTGTGTGTTTATATATGTGTGTGTATATATGTGTGTGTGTGTGTATGTATATGTATGTGTGTTTATATATACGTGTGTGTGTGTGTGTGTGTATTAGATCTGTGATAAAGAATCAGTTAAAAAAATATTGCTTATTGATTCAAGTTTCTTTAATTTTGATTTAATTATTTCGCTTTTCTGCATTTTTTCTTACCCCTTTTTTTGTGTTTTTAAAAATTTTTTTTTTTTACTATGTTAAATTGCTAATATATCAATGAAGAAATAGAATATAAAAAACAAACAACAAAACCAGCTTTTGATATTCTCACACGGGAATAAGTAGAAAGTTTTGAAGAGGATGATGAAAATGATAAGGATAATGGTGAGGTGAAGGGAGAGAGGAGACAAAAGTAAGGAAAGAGAAAGAGAGAGAGATAGAGACAGAGGAAGAAAGAGAGAGAGAGAGAGAGAGAGAGAGAGAGAGAGAGAGAGAAAGAGAGAGAGAGATAGAGAGAGAGAGATGTAGCTGTAATATGGATGGAAGTGTGGGGGAGAGAGAAGCTTATATGTGATGCTGGGGGTGGTGGAATGTAGGGCCTTTGGAGATGGGGGTGGAATTTAACAAAAGAAGTGGACAAAGATGGAGATAATTATGGTGGTGGTGGTGGTGTTGTGGGTGTTTGTTGTGGTGGTGGTGTGGTTGGTGGCGTGGGCGTTTTGTTGTGCTGTGGGTAAATGGGACGCTGCATGGGTATGGGGGTTTTAGAGGAGACTAGAAATGATAGAATCAGTTATGCAACAGAAGGTGCTGAGAGAGAGAGAGAGAGAGAGAGAGAGAGAGAATGACTGACTGATATATGGATGACAATGCAATTAATGGTGGTGGTCATGGTGATGTTGATCATGATGGTAGTGGTTATGGTGGTGGAGATGATGATGATAACGATCATGATGGTTATGATTATGATGACAATAGTGGTGGTGGTGGTCATGATGATGATGATGATGATGGCAGTGGTTATGATGGTGGAGATGGTGATGATGATGATGATGATGATGATGATGACAATGGTGATAACAATGGTGGTGGTGGTGGTGGTAATGATGATGATGATAATGGTAGTAGTTATGGCAGTGGAGATGATCACAGTGATGATGGTGATGATGATGATGGTTGTGGTGATAGTTGGGGTGGAAGTGGTGATGATTCTAGTGGGCGTGGCAAAGGCCTGTTTCCGGGTTCAGTCCCACTGCGTGGCAACTTGGGCAAGTGTCTTCTACTATAGCCTCGGGCCGACCAAAGCCTTGTGAGTGGATTTGGTAGACGGAAACTGAAAGAAACCCGTCGTATCTAGGTATATATATATATATATATATATATATATATATATATATATATATATGTATGTATGTGTGTGTATATGTTTGTGTCTGTGTTTGTCCCCCCAACATCGCTTGACAACCGATGCTGGTGTGTTTACGTCCCCGTAACTTAGCGGTTCAGCAAAAAGAGACCGATAGAATAAATACTAGGCTTCCAAAGAATAACTCCTGGGGTCGATTTGCTCGACTAAAAGGCGGTGCTCCAGCATGGCCGCAGTCAAATGACTGAAACAAGTAAAAGAGTAAAAAAAGTAAGCTAAAAAAATTTATTATATGAGTGTCTGAAAATATTCGGATATTTACAAGAATTATCAGACCAGAAATTATAATTCCTGGTGCTTTTCCAAATTATCACAACTGAACTGTGAAAATGGAAATGATACATAATACGTTAGCTTCGTTGGGGAAGCCTCTATTAATTGTTATAATTTACAACATTACGACTCTTATCGAGAAGTGCAGTAAAGCTGGAGAAACAGTCAGGGCGGACGGTGTACTTGGAGTTCTTGGTCAGAATGTGATTTTGTTTTGATGTTTTTTATTGTATGTCTTCGGTCACTTTAATCATTCTTAAATGATGACTGGTCAAGCATTTATATTATTCATCACACACACATATAGAAACACACACACACACACACACACACACACACACACACAAATATACACACACAAACACAATCAAACAGAAACACACAAACACACACAAGCACACATGCACAAACACACACACAAACACAGAATCAAACACACACACAAACACACACACACAAACACACACACAACACAAACACACACACACACACACACGCACACTCAAGCACACACACACACAATTAAACATACACACACACACACACACGCACACACACACACAAACACACACATGCAACACACACATATGCATACAAACAGCACACCAGTCATTATCTTTACAAGGTTAAATGTGCAGCAGAGGCCACAAAATCAGTAGAGCAACAATTTTAGTTGAAATCTAGTTACGTCCTTTTAGTTTCACTTTCTGAGTTCAAATGCTGCCGAGGTGGAGTTTGACTGTCATTCTTCTGGAGGAAAGATCAATTAAACAAAATATTGGTGAAGTATTGATTATTGATTAAATCAAATATGCACTCTCTCCTAAATCGTGTGCACTCTCCTCCTGTGCCTGTATTATTAAAGATTAATACCTTAATGCAACGAACTTGAAAAGATTAATCATAAAAAATTTACTTCCCAATCACATGGTTCTGGGTTCAGTCTCACTGTATGGCACCTTGGTCAAGTGTCTTCTACTGTAGCTCTAGGCTAACTGAGCTGGCAGAAATGTTAGCACGCCGGGCGAAATGCTTCGTGGTATTTCGTCTGTTTTTTGTTCTGAGTTCAAATTCAGCTGAAGTTGACTTTACCATTCATCATTTCGGGGTCGATAAATTAAGTACCAGTTGCATACTGGGGTTGATCTAATCGACTGCCCCCCCCCCCAAAAAAAAACATTTGGGGCCTTGTGCCTAGAGAAGAAAAGAATGATATTGGCTGAAAATATATAGCTGATGTATCATTCAGCTTTGGTCTTGAAATGACCTGAAGATCATTGGTTTGTTATATACTAAACCGAGCACACATTTGGTTCGTATTCACCTGATGTGGGATATTCTACACAGCTATAATCCACATGTGTGTGTGTTTGTGTGTTTGCGAGGGAGAAGAGGAGGAAATTGCCAATGGAAACCAGGAAATAAGCTGTTGGGTGGGGTCAGCTTTTGAGGTAGTGGACCTCAGAGGCAAATGACACAGCGAAACATATGTCAAACATTAAAATGATGAGAATGATGATGATGATGATGATGATGGTGATGGTGATGGTGGTGGTGATGATGGTGATGATGATGATGATGATGATGATGATGATGATGGTGATGATGATGATGATGATGATGATGGTGACAGGTTATGAAGTTTGTAGTGATGTTGATGATGTTGGTAGTGATGTTGATGATGATGATGATGGCTGTGGTGATGATTGATGATGGTTGTGGTGGTGGTGGTCATGTATATTGCGTGTGTGTGTGTGTGTGTGTGTGTGTGTGTGTGTGCATACACACATGTCTGTGTTTGTGATGTTTATTGGGGGTTTAAGATTAGGCAGAAAGTACTTCTGGGAGTCATGTCTGTCTGGGAGTGAATGACTAAGATGATCTTGGTTAAAATCTCACAGCTGTTAGATTTTATACACACAAACACATACACACACATATGTGTGTGTATATGTATATATTTATATATGTATATATAAATGTACATATATATATTTATATTTATAATATATATATATATATATACACACACATATAGTAACATATATATATACACATACATATGTGTGTTTGATTTTATATAAATATAAATATATATATATATATATATATATATATATATATATATATATATATTCAACAGTACCAGTTTATTAATACATCAAGCTTTTTTTTGTGTGATCGCTTCCACACGGGGAGAATTGAAAGAAATTTGGTGACTCGGGGGACTATAACTGCAAAATTGTAGGTGGAGAAGAAAAAGTATTTAATAAAAAAAAAAAATGAGAACAAAAAGAATTTTAAAAATGAAATGAAAGAAAAAGTATTTAAGAACCAAAACCAATAATAATAATAATAATAATAATAATAATAATAATAGTAGTAATAAACGGTATAAATGTTTAAAAGTATAATGTAACAAACAATAAAGACTAAATGGAATGATTTAGTAAATACTTGAGAAAAATAAAGATAAAATATGTAAAAACAAAGAAAAATAATGTTTAAGTTGTAAATGCTCTAAATGTGACTCATTTTTTACTATTTTTATTTTGCCTTGTTTTGTTTTGCTTGTATTTGCGATTTTATTTATATTTCTTAACAAGTTATGTATGTGCTTGTCAGATGGAACAAACTTCCTGTTCTTGACACCAACATCCAGATTGGACATTGTCAACAGCAATAGACAACAACAATAATAACAACAACAACATAGCAGCGAGCTGTTGCTCAAGGCTTAAGTGTTTTTAACCATGTCCTGCTATTAAGCAGTAGTAAAATTTTTTTTCGCTATGTTGCTAGATTCGTCCTCAAGATTTATGTGGTGCGTTCAGATTTTGTGCACTTCAGACTCTTGCAAGTTTGAGTAGTGTGAAAGTCGAACAAGTGAACCACAAGGACACCTTGTACACACACACACACACACACACACACTGAAGTACACGTGCACACACACACACACACACACACACACACACTCTCTCTCTCGCTCTCTCTCTTTCACACACACACACACACACTGAAGCACACATGCACACACACACACACACTCTCTCTCTCTCTCTCTCTCTCACACACACACACACACTCTCTCTCTCTCACACACACACACACACACACTGAAGCACACACGCACACACACACATACTGGAGCACACATGCACACACACATACTGAAGCACACACGTACTGAAGCACATGCACACATACATATGAATACACAAGCAAATACATGCACACATGCATACACAAGGATGGACACACACATTCATAAGTATACTCAACACACACGTTTAGGAGCTGGCGCTGACTTGGTAGCAACCCATAAGTTTATTCACCGCTTTTCCAACAATAACTCTGGCCATTGTTTTCTTGAATTCATTATTATTTTTATTATTATCTCTTGTGAAGGCGTCCATACCCATCACATGACCATACCAGTGCAGTCATAGGCTTCTTTCAGTTTCTGTCTATCAAATCCACTCACAAGTCTTTTGTTGGCCCGAGGCTATAATAAGAAACACTTACCCAAGGTTCCATACAGTGGGACTGAACTCAAAACCATGTGGTTGAGAAGCAAGCTTCTTATTTCTTTATTGCCCACAAGGGGGCTAAACATAGAGGGCACAAACAAGGACAGACAAAGGGATTAAGTCGATTACATCGACCCCAGTGTGTAACTGCTACTTAATTTATCGACCCCGAAAGGATGAAAGGCAAAGTCGACCTCAGCAGAATTTGAACTCAGAACGTAACGGCAGATGAAATACCGCTAAGCATTTCGCCCGGTGTGCTAACGTTTCTGCCAGCTCACCGCCTTACCACACAGCCACTCTTATGCCTGTAATAAAGTCAAAATAACAGCATTGCACCAAAGACTTTCAGAAACATATTTTCATGTTCAGAATTGACAAAGCATGGAATAAACCATATGCATCAGTTCTTGGCTGGCAAGACAATGGATATTTCAAAAGTTCCATGCTTCCTGAAATTTGCCAACACTTCTGACAAGGTTCTGCACTTATTCTTCTTTATGGATATTTTGCTTTTCACTTTTCTTTCTTTCATGATTATGGCTGTGTGGTAAGTAGCTTGCTTACCAACCACATGGTTCTGGGTTCAGTCCCACTGTGTGGCACCTTGAGCAAGTGTCTTCTACTATAGCCTCAGGCCGACCAAAGCCTTGTGAGTGGATTCGGTAGAAGGAAACTGAAAGAAGCCCGTTGTATATATATACATGTATATGTACATGTTTGTGTGTCTGTATTTGTCCTCCACCATCGCTTGACAGCCGATGTTGGTGTGTTTATGTTCCCGTAACCTAGTGGTTCAGGCAAAGAGACTGATAGAATAAGTACTAGGCTTACAAAGAATAAGGTGATGGAGGTGATTTGTTTGACTAAAGGCAGTGCTCCAGCATGGCCACAGTCAAATGACTGAAACAAGTAAAAGAGTAAAAGAATAAGAAAATGTAGATGTACCCAGCCTCAACATGTAGACGAACATCAACATGTAGACCAACTTAACATCAACATCAGCATGTAGACCAACCTCAACATGTAGATCAACCTAACATCAGCATGGTAGACCAACCCAACATCAACATGTAGACCCTACCCAATTTTAACATGTAAACTGAGCTAACCTTCACATGTAGATATGGTCTCAGTCAACATGTAACATGTAGATTGACTTACTCACCCTCCACATGTAGATCTACCTTACCTCAGCATGTAGACCTACCCAGCCTCAACGTGTAGATCTACCTAACATCATCATGTAGACCTACCCAATCCCAACATGGAAAAAAATGAACGTCAAATGATCATGAGGATGATGAGAATGGTAGTGGTGGTGAAGAATGATGGTGATGACGATGATCTGTTTTCATCTTTTCAAATTTTTATCATCTCTACTCATTTCTTCAGCCTCTTCCCTCCATCTCTCTCTCTCTCTCTCTCTCTCTCTCTCTCTCTCTCTCTCTCTCTCTCCTCATTACAGTAAATAAAAACTATTTGTACACACCTCCCACTACTGCCAAGGAACAGACAAGTAAACTGTTTTCCAATATTGTAAACATGTTAATGCCC
>NC_142954.1:6198256-6210756 GCF_046866305.1 Octopus bimaculoides
ATCATTAGCTAGGAGACTGCCTGCACATATGGTGGTTGTGGTGGTGGTGTTGTGGTTGGCGGTATGTGTTTACATGCTGAAAGACTGTCTCTCTGTTACATTCAACAACTATACAGGTCTCTGTTATTTCAACTGTGTTATCTTTTATCTGTTTTAGTCCATACTAACGTTAACACTTATAATTTGTAATACTAGTTTAATTGACTTAACTGATGCTGTGACTATTCACAAATATAAGACATTCTAACTTTTTTTTTTTTTTTAAAAAGTAATTTTTAAAATTCACACTGAAATCTGCAGCAGAAGAGGAAAAATTCCAAAACAAAACAAAAAAAAGACACTACTGATGTTGTTGTTGTTGTTGTTGTTGGTGTCTTGATTGAGCAAGTCTTCTAATGAAATCACATTCCAGTTGTGACAAATCCTCTTTTTGTATATCCAGAACAATTATTTATTATCCAGTGTGTTTGTGTGTGTGTTTGTATGAGTTTTACTTCAGTCCTGCTGTACTGTGTCTTGAGAGCAAGTGTCTTCTACTATAGTTCTGAACTGACCAATGCCTTGTGAGTGAATTTGATAGATGGAAACTGTGTGGAAGCTTCTTGTGTATGTGTGTGTTTACAGTCGGCCAAAGCTTCCATCACCTCCCCAGGCGTGATTGGCCCTTCGCAAGACTCCGCATCCAACCCCGAGATACATGGCAGACCGGCAAGAAAGTCCTCAAGGGCTCTCCCACCATCAGGACCGCATAAGCTCACTCCCTCCATCAAATCATATTACCTGTACAGGTGCACCATGTGCTACATGTCAGATGATGAAATGATCACACAGCAATGTGAAACGAAGTGCTTTGCTCAAGAATACAATGCAATACCCGGTCTGGGAATTGAAACCACAATCATACAATCATGAGTGCAACACCCAAACCACTAACCTGTGTGTTTTCATATATATATATAAATATATACAAACATTCATATATACATACATACTTACAAACATGCATACATACGTACTACATACATACATACATACACACATGCACATAACCACATATATAGACCCCAAGTCTTCTATTTTGTAAGCATCTATTTATCTTGACTCTTTGGTTTTATATCTTTCTAGATATTTTCTCTATACCAAGACACGTATTGGATATTTTTACCATCGCCGAGAAATCACAAGATACGCACAAGAACATCCAGATGGCCATTCCAAATGTCATGCAACAGAATTCATGGGTTAGTAAGATTAATTAAATCTAGTTAATATTTAATCTTTTATCTTTTAATCTAGTTTATCTTTTACTTTTATCTTTTACTCGTCTCTGTTGTTGGACTCCAGCCATGCTAGAGTGACACCAGTTGAAGGATGTTAGTCAAACAAATCAACCGCAGTACTTATATATACATATGCACATATATGTATATATGCACATATATACATATGTGTGTAATCATCATCATCATCATCGTCGTTTAACGTCCGCTTTCCATGCTAGCATGGGTTGGGCGGTTTGATTGAGGACTGGTGGATCAGGAGGCAACACCAGGCTCCAATCTGATTTGGCAGAGTTTCTACAGCTGGATGCCCTTCCTAATGCCAACCACTCCGAGAGTGTAATGGGTGTTTTACGTGCCACCTGCACAGGAGCCAGTCCATTGGCACTGGCAACGATCTTGCTCGAATGTCTTTTCACGTGCCACTAGCATCTTCATCATCAACATCATCATCATCATCATCATCATCATCATCATCATTAACGTGAAGAACTGGTAGAATTGTTAGCATGTCGGGCAAAATGCTTAGAGACAATCTTTTTCTGATTCTCTACAATACAAGTTTGGCTGGTGTCAACTGCGCCTTTCGGGGTTGATATAATCAATTTCTCCCTCTCTTGAAAAACCGCTGGTCTTATACAGAAATTAGAAAGAATCATCATCATCATCATCATCATCATCATCACCATCACCATCATCACCATCGTCATTGTCATCACTGTCGGCGTTGGCGGCATTAAAGCAGTGAGCTGGCAGAATCGTGAGCATGCTGGACAAAATGCTTATTGGTATTTCGCTCGTCTTTACGTTCTGAGTTCAAATTCTGCCAAGATTGCCTTTGCCTTTCATCTTTTCAGGGTCCACCACGAAATAAGTACCGGGCTTAGCACAGGGGTCTGTTTAACTGATTAACTCCTTCCCTGCAAAATTTCAGGTCTTATCTCTATATCTGAATACCATGTCTTGACCATGAACTGAACAGACCTAATGACAACTTATGACCTGCTAACCTCTATCTATCTCTCTCTTTCTCTCTCTCTCTCTCTCCCTCCCTCTTTCTCTATCTCTCCTTCTCTATCTCCCTCTCTCCCTCCCTCTCTCTCTCCCTCCCTCCCTCCCTCCTCCCTCCCTCCCTCCCTCCTCCCTCCCTCCTCCCTCCCTCCCTCCTCCCTCCCTCCCTCCCTCCCTCCCCCTCCCTCCTCCCTCCCTCCCTCCCTCCCTCCCTCCTCCCCTCCCCCCTCCCCCCTCCCCCCTCCCCCCTCCCCCTCCCTCCCTCCCTCCCTCTCCCTCCTCTCTCTCCCTCCTCCTCTATCTCCCTCTCCCTCCTTCTCTATCTCCCTCTCCCGCCTTCTCTATCTCCCTCCCTCCCTCCCTCCTTCTCTCCCTCCCTCTCTCTCTGTCTCCCGCCCTCCCTCTCCCTCCTTCTCTATCTCTCCCCCCTCTCCTTCTCTATCTCCCTCCCCCCATCTCTCTCCTCCCCCTCTCTCTCCTCCCCCCTCTCTCCCCCTCTCTCCCTCTCTCTCTGCTGGTTATCCACTAGTTCATTCACATGACCTACTACTTTCTCCTAGAGACATCTGGTACAGTAGACTTAGTGTGAAATAGAAATGGCATTGGAGTATGAGAGACAAAAACTATGTACAGAATGAAATACAGATTATAACAATGTTCAACCATAAAGACTGACTTTGACATGCCATAAGACTTGGTCACAGGCTGTTAGTTAGGAACTCTGATAATTTCATATCAATTATCAGAGCAAGCTTTTAAATATGGGTGAAAATTTATCAACAAGAGACCATTTAATTAATTAATTATTGAGTCGTTATATAGGTTTGGCTTACTGGAGTGAGTGAGGTAGGGAGTAAGGCATAATAATGTATTGTATTATAGGGGGGACACAGTTTCAATGTAGTTCTTGGGGATATTCAGCGTGACACAGAGTATGACAAGGCTGACCCTTTGAATTACAGGCACAACAGAAACAGGAAGAAAGAGTGAGAGAAAGTTGTGGTGAAAGAGTACAGCAGGGTTCACCAACATCCCCTGCTGGAGCCTCGTGGAGCTTTAGGTGTTTTCGCTCAATAAACACTCACAACACCCGGTCTGGGAATCGAAACCGCGATCTTATGACCGCGAGTCCGCTGCCCTAACCACTGGGCCATTGCACCTCCACTTTTAGAATAGTAACTTTGGTAAATGAAGTTTGCTTCAGCTTAGGTGGCAGCGAGGTGTCTTAGAATTGTAAGTGTGAATGCATATGATGTGAGTGTGTGTTGGAATGGGTGGGACAAGGGTTGGGGTGGGTATCTGTTTTTGTTTGTATTATCATTTTGATTTCAGGCTTTAAAACCATCAAATACCTCCACCTGACATCCCACCTTCCAAACCATCATCCAGGAAGTTATTTTTATTTGGCAAGGAGGAGGAGGCGGGTGCTGGTTGTGGTGGTGATGGTGATGGTGATGGTGATGGTGTTGATGGTGGTAGTAAGGTGATCAAGGAGGTGGTGATGGTAGGAGTTGATGATAGGGGCGGTGGTGTGGTGTTGGCAATCGAATTGATGATAGTGGTGGTGGTGGTAGTGGTGGTGGTGGTGGTGGAGAGATGGTGGTGACGCTAATGGTGGTGCTGGTGTTGGTGCAAGTTGTTTACCAGTGTCATCCTCCGAGTGAGGTGAATGAAGAAATTCTTATATGCAAGGGTTAGTTAGTTCTCAATGGCTCTCAAGTAAACTTCCTGGTTTCTTTGTTTTTGTTTTCATACACTCACACACACACACACACACACACACACACACGCGTGTCTTTGTATGTATGTATATATCTATGTATGTATGTATATTGTAACAGATAGATAAGACTACCAGTCCTGGCTCTTTATCAGCTGGTTTCCTGCTCAGCTTATCAGAAATTCCAAGCCGGAGGTTGTTTTTTTTTTTTTTTCTATCTTCCTTCCTGTTTCATTCTCTCTTGTATGTGTTCTCCCTCACTCCCTCTCTCTTCTCCTCTCTCTCTCTCTCTCTCTCTCTCTCACTGAATCTATCTATCTATCTATAACACTTTCCCCTCTCTTCTCTCTAACTTTCTCTATCAAACCTTTTGTTTTCGTCACCATTAATGTTGCTTATGTTTGGCAAAATCACTAAAGTGAAACTCAAAATTGCTTTGTGACATTTGACCACCTACCTTTCTTTTAACATTCTGAATTGAGTTGAAATCTCAGCAAGGTAGACTTAGCCTTTCATTCTACCAGGGTTGACATAAAAAGGACCAGTTTGTTATGCAGCTTGTTATGAGAGAGGGTCTGATTAAATTTGGAGCCTTGTGTCAACATTAGGGATCACTATTAAAGTAACCACTAAACAGACTTTTTTTCTCTAATTACCTTATATTCTTTTATATCTATTCTCTCTCTCTCTCTCATACTCATATTGTGTGAAGGTACATGACCTAGTGGGTAGGGCATTCAGATTACAATCACAAGGCCGTGAGTTCAACTCCTGGTGATGTGTCTTTGAGCAAGCCACTTTATATTTCACATTGGTGCAGTCCACTCAGCTGGCGATAATGCACACTCTGTATCCAGACAAAGGGATTAAGTCGATTACATCGACCCCAGTGTGTAACTGGTACTTAATTTATTGACCCCGAAAGGATGAAAGGCAAAGTTGACCTCGGCGGAATTTGAACTCAGAACATAACAGCAGACGAAATACCGCTAAGCATTTTGCCTGGCGTGCTAACGTTTCTGCCAGCTTCCACATAGTTTCTGTCTGCCAAATTTACTCAGAAGGCTTTAGTAGAAAATACTAGCCCAAAGTGCCGCATATTGGGACTGAACCTGAAACCACATGGCTGCCAAGTTGTCAAGCAAGCTTCTTAACCACACAGCCATACCTCTGCCTAAACTTTTTTGAAGTTTATAAACATCCCCAGTATTTAACTGATACTTAATTCATTGAACCCAGGAAGGTGTGAGGAGGGTGTCTGTCTGTCTGTCCACTGCCTGACCCATACCAGTTAGAACCACTTCAATCAAGGATTTATTTTGACTTGTGAAGGTCCCTACCTTAACCCACAACCTCCACCCACCATGAAACACCAAACTTTTTTTGTGACTTCCTTCTTCCATTATTGCCTTTCTCTCCTGTACTTCAACTGCCACCACCACCATCACCACCATCACCACAGCCACTACCATTATCTCCACCACCACCACCATCACCACCACCACCGTTGCCACCACCACCATCACCACCACCACCATTGCCACCACTGTTATTATCACTATCACTGCACAAGCTATTAATTATCACTACCACTATTACTGTTACAACCACCATTACCATCGCCAAGTTACTACTGCTACTACTACTACTACTACTACTATAGATTTTTCGCTCCTATGCTCTATATATATATAGGACTACTTTCCTATCTGACCTTTTCAACTTGGCTAAATTTAGTTTACCTTTTAACCAAGAGTTGGGATGCTGTCTATCTATCTATCTATCTATCTATCTATCTATCTAACTGTCTATGTATCTATACACACATATGCAGTCTGTGTGTGTGTGTGTGTGTGTGTGTGTGTGTGTGTGTGATGTACATATGTATAGTCATCTTCATTTTCTTGCAATTTTTACCACTGAAGTGAAATCCTGTAAATGGGAGAGTAATTTGCCTCTTCTGTCCAAAGACTGGAGTGGCACCTTGGGCAAGTGCTAGTAACTCCTTAGCTGCCCATACCAGGGATGCACACACACACACACACACACACACACACACACACACACACACATATATATATATATATATATATATATATATATATATATATTTATATATATATATATATAGGTGAAGTGTATTTGCTACTTAAATGTGGCTGACCCCTAAGGGTGGATGTTACTGTTGCTTTTAGCCCCAGGAGAACATCTCCTCCAGCTGGCTATTGACACACAATCTGCCAGCTCCATGCATATATATATGCATGGATGTAAGTATGTGCATATACATATGTGTACATGTGTACACATATGCAAATCGACCCCTGGACTTATTCTTTGTAAGCCTGGTGCTTATTCTATCGTACCTTTTGCTGAACTGCTAGGTTACAGGGATGTAAACACACCAACATCAGTTGTCAAGTGATGGTGGTGGGGACAAACACAAAGGCACACACACACCTAGACACATGCCCTAAGGTGCCATGCAGTGGGACAGACTGTGGGACCATCTACTTTATAGACCTTTTATCCTTTATCTTTTACTTTCACCTTGGCCATGCTGGAGCACCACTTCAAATTTTATAATTGAATGAATCATCCCCAGTACTTATGTTTTTAAGTCTGGTACTTATTCTATTGATCTCTTTTTGCTGAACCGCTAAGTTACAGAGATGCAAACATACCAAAACCGGTTGTCAATCAGTGGTTGGGGAACAAACACAAACAAAAAAGACACACACATAGATATATACATATAGTTTTCATCTACCAAATTCACTCACAAGGCTTTTTTGTTGGCCTGAGGCTACAGTAGAAGGTGCCACACAGTGAGACTGAACCCAGAACCATGTGATTGGGAAGCTAGCTTCTTACCACGCAGCCATGCCTGCGCCTATATATATATATGTGTGTGTGTGTGTGTGTGTGTGTGTGTGTGTGTGTTTATTATAATATTTTATTTCCTACCTTCATTTTTTTATCATTGTTGTTCAAATTCTATTTTCAATACCGGATACCAATCTATAATTGTCATTTATGAGAGATATTATTATTATTATTATTATTATTATTATTATTATTATTATTATTATTATCATTATTATTAATAATAATAATAATTATAATAATAATAGTAATAATAATAATGATAATGATAATGATAATAATAATAATGATAATAATAATAATAATTGATAGCCATGATAATCATGATCATGATCTGCTGAGCGATAACTAACACACATACATACATACATACATACATACATATAATCATCGCAACCACCACCACAACCACCACTTCTCCTTTTTCTCTGGTAAGTTCTTGTAAATGTCAAGCACATTGTAGTGACACAGGGTTAAGGTTGCAAAATGAAGAGGAGGAGGTGGATTGAGGGTCATTGAGAGAGGGAGAGAGAGAGAGAGAGAGAGTGATGTTTGATTGAATAACCTCTGTCAATTAACTCCTGACATTTCATAGAATCTTCAAGAATCAATTAATAAGCCATAGTGGCCACATCTCAGTAACACACGGCAACCTCATCTTTGTTTTAAATATTGGTATTAGGATGTAGAATAAAAATAGTAAATTGTTTAGAAGGGAGACTGAAAGAAGCCCTTCATGTCTGTGTGCATGTATGTATGTTACTGAGTATATATATGAGATGTTGTTACACATCGCTGGTCACAATGCCTTCTGCATTGTTTTAGCCATCAAATGATGCCACTCCGCTGACTGAGCGAGCAGGCTAACATTTCACCCTAATTGAAAGGGTGACCAGAGCAATTTGAAATAAAGTGTTCTGCTCCAAAACATAACATGCCGCCTAATCAGGGAATCAAATCCATAATCTAGTGATCGTGAGTGCAATGGCCTAGTAACTAGGCCCTGTAACTTATGTCCCTGTAACTTATGTCCCTGTAACCTAGCGGTTCAGCAAAAGACACCAATAGAATAAGTACAAGCCTTACAAAGTATAAGTCCTGGGTCGATTTCTTTGACTAAAAATCCCCTTCAGGTGGTGCTCCAGCATGGCTACAGTCAAATGACTGAAACAAGTAGAATATAAGAATATGTACATATTATCTTTAAGTGATTAGGGGTGAAGGCACACGGCCTATTGATTAAGGTGTTGAGCTCACAATTGCGAGATCACAGTTTCATTTCCCAGACTGAGCAGTGCATTGTGTTCTTGAGAAAACACATCATTTCACATTGTTCCAGTCCACTCAGGATCCCAACCCCCTGAATGGGACCCTGTGATAGACTGGGGTCCCATTCAGGAGAAATGCTGTGATCTCGGCCACATATTTGCCATGGAAACTGGAAAGTAATGTCCAGAGTATAGTTTGGATATTAGGTTCAGTATCACAATGTCATGGGTTCAATTCCTGGACCAAGCAACAAATTGTGTCCTTAAACAAGGTTCTTTATTTTATATTGCTTCAGTTCACTCGGGTTGATTTGTTTGACTTAAAACCCTACAAGGCAAAGCCCCAGCATGGCCACAGTCCATTGACTGAAACAAGTAAAAGATAAAAAAGAAGAAAAAAAATAGATAATCCATTGTTATTCAAGGAGATAACTTTCGAAAGTTTTCCTACATCTCCAACCCGCCTCCTTCCTTTTTTAAAGGTAGGACAGAATGAAGGGGTGAGCAGTTAGGTAGGGTTCACTTCCGAAAGCTTCTGCTAATAATACGACCTTTCTTTCAAGTGAAAGACACACTGTTGCCGTTGCTCCCAAGGAAGTTGAAATTTCATTTAACAAGGAGTTATCTTAACTTTGCGCAAACCACAAACAGACACACATGCATGCACTCACACAGACACACACACACATGCCCGCACTTACATACATACATGTCAGCACGTTGCTTATATAGCACACCACTTTGCTCACAAGAACATCCAACAGTAGACTTGTCATGTGACTTGTTTGATTCCTTCAAGTATATTTTGTACTTGCTGCATTCCAGTGTTAACCGGTAGAAGCTGTAGGGTGGGGAAATCTCTGTATTGGCCTGTGTTCATGTGTGTGTGTGTGTGTATGTATTTATATATATATATATATATATATATATATATACTCACACATACACACACATATATGAGTGCATGTGTATTAGTGTGTGAGTGCAAGTGTGTTTGTGTGTGTGTATATATACATATATACACACATATATATATACATATATTATATATGTATGTATATGTACACACACACACATATATATGTGTGTATGTGTGTGTGTATATATATATATATATATATATATATATATAGACACATATATATGCACATATGTATGTATATATATATATATATATATATATATATATATATATATATATATATATATATATATATATATATATATATATATACACATGTGTGTGTGTGTGTGTGTGTGTGTGTGCATGTGTGTGTGTGTGCGTGTATAATCTCTAGATTCAGTTTCTTGTTGACTATACACTATCTATCTTAGGTTGGCTAAAACAAACGCTGATCCTTCTGATGTGTCCATATGGGAAATGGATGTTTAGTGAGGACAATAGTGAGGATGATTATATATATATATATATATGTATGTATGTATGTATACATTTATATGTGTGTGTGTATGCATGTGTGTATGTGTATGTGTGTGCAATGAGTTTGTGCGTATGTGATAGAATGGTGGTGGTAGTGAGGTGTGAATATCCAAAGAGGAAGTTTTTGACAACACTCATAATCCTTTAGTCAAACTATCTTCTCTTGAGTTAATCCTCACTGTTTCCCCCACTACAATAAACCTGTGTTAAACATTGATCTAAGTGATTAACCTTTTGCAGACAGTTCCCCATATTGGTTTAGATGTGTTTCTTTTTTTTTTTTTGTTTTCATTATTATTTTATGTATTCTATGTTTTAAAACCTCTTCTATTTGTCTGAATGATCGAGAAGAGAGAGGGGGGGGAGGGGGAGAGAGGGAGAGAGAGAAAGGGAGAGAGAGAGAGAGAGTGCATATCCGTTAAACAACAATGATAATAACAATAATTTCTGACCTTGTGTCTGTCGTAAACAAACACAAGATCAGAAATCTCATGTGGAAGCAAAGGTTGGTGGGTAGAGGTGCAGGCGATCGATTAATTTAACTCTAGTGCTTGACGAGGACTTTATTTTATCAACCCCTGAAAGGATGAAAGGCAAAGTTGTCCTTGGTGGGATTTGAAGATCTGAATTTAGAATGAACACAGAGAGCTGGACTGGGGGGGGGGGAGAGAAAATACTTGCTAAGCATTTTGTCCTGTGTTCTACAAATTCTGCCAATCCCAGGCAAGATGGCGAAATGGTGTGAGGGTGGTTGCTATGGCATTGAGATAGATCCTGCTACCCCCCCCGTTAACGGAGACAAAACACAGATTTAAAACACTGGATGATGATGATGATGATGATGATGATGATGATGATGATGATATTGCCCTGATGCAATATCAAGGAGTGGTTCTCATGGCTTCTGATTTTAACTTATGGAAAGTTTTATTATGTGCATCAATACCACATGAGTACCACAGAATTGTTTGTCAATTGTTTGACCTTAACCAGTTGAGCATGTCCCTTAGTGGATGATGATATGTGCATCTCTGATCATGAGCAGGAGTAGTGGGGGAAGCATCATAGCCATGTGTTGAGAGGAATTCTTTGGGGTTTGAATAATTAATCCCTGGAAAAATGGGTGTTTCATTCATCATCTTTAGACAACCCTTAATCAGGGACCTTTTAAATGGGATGGGCTACTAAACCTAAAAAAATCCTAATTGGGTTCCATCTGCAAGGTCATGTGCTGTTTGTCTTGATATGAGGTCACCATGTCTCACACACATGGTTGTGATGCATGTACATAGTGTACCCTTATCAGATGGGTACACTGTATTTGTACCCCAGCATCACTTTGCTAGCATGCATTGTTCTTTCACTCGATAATAATAATAATAATAATAATAATAATGTTCTTTTTCATGACCATGGTTGGACATTCCTGGCAAAGCCTCTCTTCACAATTCACAATTTCCCATTGCTCCTTATTGAGATTTTTGTATCATCAGCTTGAGAGTTAATTGATCAATGTTCCGTGAGTTTGTTCCCACAATAGTAGCTCGTGAATAACTTCCTGCTTACTCTTCCAATAATGTCCTGCAGATCATAATCATCTTTAGTTACTATTTATAATTATGTTAGGCAGGTTTCTGTATAGGCTTTCATTTGTAATACAATAACACCAGTTTATGTTTTGTACAACCCTAAGCAATTTAGTTGTATGCACCATCTAGTTTCTTCTCAAGCGCTTGCATCAGGGCCCTTGTATCTGATCCATACAAGATCACTGACTCAACAGCTTTACATTGACACCAACTGTTATATGTGATACAGATGACATAGCTCTTTTATCATATACCAATGATTAAGCTTAAGAACGTTATAAAGTCTAATTCTTTGCCATGAAATTTGGTCTAAATGTGGTTGTTACCAAGACAGAATACATGTCACTAAATGAAGAGGATGGAAACATTGACAGACTGCATGGCAGGTTACGAAATATCAAGTTGATGATTTGGGCAGCTGAATAAGTTCATCGATAAGGAACATAATAATGATGGACTCTCCCGTCGGAGATGATGTATGAGTGTTCAACTTTTGCCCCACGGCCTGCACAAATGATTTGTTTATAGCGATCGAATGTTCGTACTGCACACTAGCTCACTCTCTCCATCAAATCAACATTGTCTGGACAATTGCACAGGTGTACCATGCATCAGGTGTCAAAGTGATTGCAGAGCAACATGAGGTGAAGTGTTTTGCTCAAGAGCACAATGCATCACCCAGTCTAGGAATTGAAACCACGATTGCTAGATTGAGAGCAACGCCCTTACCACTAAACCATGCACACTCATATCACCTTGTTCCACCAAAAGTAAACCACCACCACCACCACCACCATTACTTTTTGCATCTTATTTGTGCGATTATCAAAATGACTATTGTACTGTTTTGCTGGCATTTTCGCCTGTGGTAAATGAAACATCATTCATTGCTTCTGATTATGTCACATTTATAGAATATATGTTAAGTGTCTATAACAAAAATTTAGAAAATGTAGCTGTTACCAGAGATAATACTGAAGTGAACAAATCTATAGCGAATTTGTGTAGAATACCATTGATTGGACGTGCTTCTCATAAATTCAATCTAGCTGTTTCTGCTTATCTCAAGTAAGAAGTTTTGCTTGATAACATTAATGTGTTGATGGGCAAGATAAATTCATTAAAACTTGTAAGTAGTAGAGTAGGCACTCCATCGCTAACACTCCAAAATACACGGTGTTATTACATTGGCAAAATAATTGGTGGTGGTGGTGGTGGTGGTGGTGGTGGTGGTGGTGGTGGTGGTGATGGTGGTGGTGGTGGTGGTGGTGGTGGTGGTGGTGGTGGTATTAATGGTACTGGTTG